>NC_060138.1:1145243966-1145546997 GCF_021461385.2 Schistocerca piceifrons
TTCGATAATTGGCCCAATGCACTCGTACGTTCTTAAATTAAAGTGTGGTTTACTATCTTTTGATTCAAAAAATCAATTTTTTTAAATTGCATATTTGTATCCATAAAAGTGTTTAGAATCCACCACTAAAACGGTTTTTCCGAATACGGAACGGAAATGTTTGTTATTCGAGGTTGAACCAAAAAATGGACCTGCCTGAAATTGACCTTTTTCACGCACCGGTTTTTTTCTTTCAGAGGACGAGTTATTGTACCGGTGCTTGGGAGGAAACAAACAACATTCAAATGAAAGTTTGAACGCGCGTGTTTGGAAGTTAGCCCCCAAGCATTTGCATTCTGGTCCGAAGACTCTGGAGATTGCGACTTTCCTGGCAGTGAGTAGCTTCAACGAAGGGTATTCAGCAATTCTGAAGACCATGAAAACGATGGACGTCACTCTGGGACTCTATTCGATGGAGTTCGCCAAGCATTCGGACGACCACCGGACTCAAGCGGCCGAAAACCATTTGTCACCGGCCGTACGAGCGGCTCTGGAGCAGTGCAGGATGGCCAAGATCGAGCAGAACGCCTTCTATGAGGAAGAGGAAGGACTAGTTTATGGATCCGGAATAGCAGATTGAACGTACGTTTCATAATATTGCATTTATGTGTAGTCAAAACTTCGAACGTGTTTTCCTCGAAATGACTTTTTTCATGGTAACTTCAAATCTACTGAACCGATTGGCATGATTCTTTGTTTCCGAAAACGCTAACTAAATTGTCTAGGAGTTGTACTGCTTTTATTCCGATCCATCGGCTATAAATATTTTTACTTGGCCGGCGAATTCGAAAAATCAATAAAAACGATAAAAAAACGTATTTTTTCAAATGGCCGCCATTTTGTTTCCTATGGTACAAATAACTTAAGCGAGGTACAACTCCTAAGGAATTTCATATACTTCGCTAACGTCAACTCAATTTTGATTTCAGACGAGCTGGCTAGCCTGTGACATACCGTGCGTGGAGGTCTACATCGAGATTTTATTTCGTTACGACGGCACTTCCGCCACTGCTCTTCGACATTTCCGGTCGAAAAAATTCCAGTTTTGTAGAGGAGATACCAATAAACATTTTGACATATTTTGATATCGATATCTATAAAACATCCCGAGAAAAAAATTCTCAAAGAACATGCTTTTTCCGGGCCAAAGATAGTAAACCTCCCCTTAATGATGTGGCATTTTATTCGAATCCGAAGAGAGAGAATCAGCCCTGTTTGCAGGTGATACTATGACGAAATTGGAAATGAAAATATTTCACTATATACTAGAAACTAGCCTGACCTAAACGACAGTGTCAGCATAAAGACAGGAATCACAATGACGCTGGTTACTAAAGTTAATAAATCCAGAAAGAACGCTAGGAGAGTATTTTTGCTAGAAAGAGCAGATAAGTAGTTGTTAGCATTCCACTTAGGGAATGAATTGACACCACTTATCTCCAATATGATGAGTGTAGAGGAATTATGGGGCAAGTTTAAACGGATTGTAAATCGAGCTCTTGGGAAGTATTCTGGTGTCCAAAATTGATGCAATAAACTGCTACTTCCCTATCCATTGTCTAATTCTCGATATAGCACGCAAGATGGCATTCTCATTGACGGACAACGACGCCACCTATCAAACGGATTAGTTTTTGCCGGGTAGCCCCGCAACCACAATCGCTGTCTACATAGTCACAAACAGTGCAGTACGGTACAGACAGGACACTTACCAGACTCTCTACGGTGAAGAGTCACAGGAAGAATGGAAGCAGCCAGTCATAAACTGATGTGGCCCGATGGTTCTGTTGCTTCTCGGGTGTGGTGACGGTTCATAGAGACCGAAGCTGTATTCCGAAGACCAGGGCAGGGCCGACCTCATGTTTCATCAGAAAGGGAGGGCCGTTATTTACATGTAAGAGCACGACAGTGCCGCCTTAGTACTGCACAGAAACTGACATTTGACCTCGCAGCATCCACTGGACGTGTTGTATCGAGGCAAACGATGTACAGAAAGCTTCGGCAGAGTGGCCTTTATAGTCGACATTGTTGTATGTGCACCTCTGACATGTCTTCACAGAAGGGAAAGTCTAGAGTGGAATCGTCAGCTTGCCACCTGGACAGTCGAACAGTGGGCCAATCTTCTTTTCACAGATGGGTCCCGAATTGGTCTAGAGAGTGATTCACGCAGATTCGCATCTGGGGGGAGCGTGGAACGCGATTTCTCGACCCGAAAATTGTAGAGAAAGACCGATATCGAGGAGGATCCCTAACGATGTTGGCATAGATTATGCTGACCACTCAAATATCTCTTCATGAAATTGAACAGGTGAATCGGCAAGGTTTAACTGCGGTCAGGTATCGCGACGAGATCTTGGGACCCATGTGCGGTTGTTGCGAGGTGCTGTGGGCTCAGAATTCGTAGTGATGGACGATAACGACCCGATCTCATAGAGCACAGGTGGCTGATGTTTTCTTGCGAGAGGATGTTATGGCACGCATGGCGTGGCTTGCTCGCTCTGCCTATTCGAATCCCATAGACCATGTCTGGGATGCACCTGGGAGACAGGCTGCGTTGCGTCAGCATCCACCAACCACTCTCCAAGACTTGCGAGCAGCTCTGCAGGGAGAATGGGCGTTACTGCCTTGACATAAGACTTATTACATGATCCACAGCATGCCCCGTCGTTGTCAGGCCTGTATTTCTGACAGAGGCGAACACACTCCATACTGAACACATTAACCAGTTCTCGGAATGCATGTGCAAATATGTTAGATTGTGAAAAACAAATAACATTTTTGTCTGCCACTATGCATGTTGCAGTTGTTTACGTTCTTCATTCCTTACATTGTTTCTACTTTATTATCACCTGTTTATACTGCTTTGTGACAAAATAAATGCAACCTTGCAAATTTTCCGTTCGTTGCTTTAATTTTGGACACCAGTATATGTGCTGAGTAAGATCGACAGGAAGCGCAAAATAGCTAAGCAGGGATGGCTAGAGGACAAATGTAAGGATGTAGAGGCTTATCTCGCTAGGGGTAAGATAGATACTGCCTACAGGAAACTTAAACAGACCTTTGGAGAGAAGGGAACCACTTGTTTGAACATCAAGAGCTCAGATGGAAACACAGTCCTAAGCAAAGAAGAGAAAGCAGAAAGGTGGAAGGATTATATACAGGGTCAATACAAGGGCGATGTTCTCGAGGCCAATATTATGGAAATGGAAGAGGATGCAGATGAAAATAAAATGGGAGATATGATACTGCGTGAAGAGTTTGACAGAGCACTGAAAGACCTGAGTCGAAACAAGGCCCCGGGAGTAGACAACATTCCATTAGAACTACTGACGGCCTTGGGAGAGCCAGTCCTGACAAAACTCTACCATTTGGTGAGCAAGATGTATCAGACAGGCGAAATACCCTCAGACTTCAAGAATAATATAATAATTCCAATCCCAAAGAAAGCAGGTGTTGACAGATGTGAAAATAACAGAACTATCAGTTTAGTAAGTCACAGCTACAGAATAATAACACGAATTCTTTACAGACGGATGGAAAAACTGATAGAAGCCGACCTCGGGGAGGATCAGTTTGGATTTCGTAGAAATGTTGGAACACGTGAGGCAATACTGACCCTACGACTTATCTTAGAAGAAAGATTAAGGATAGGCAAACCTACGTTTCTAGCATTTGTAGACTTAGAGAAAGCTTTTGACAATGTTGACTGAAATACTCTCTTTCAAATTCTGAAGGTGGCAGGGTAAAATACAGGGAGCGAAAGGCTATTTACAATTTGTGCAGAAACCAGATGGCAGTTGTAAGAGTCGAGGGGCATGAAAGGGAAGCAGTGGTTGGGAAGGGAGTGAGACAGGGTTGTAGCCTCTCCCCGATGTTATTCAATCTGTATATTGAGCAAGCAGTAAAGGAAACAAAAGAAAAATTCGGATTAGGTATTAAAATCCACGGAGAAGAAATAAAAACTTTAAGGTACGCCGATGACATTGTAAATCTATCAGAGACAGCAAAGGACTTGGAAGAGCAGTTAAATGGAATGGACAGTGTCTTGAAAGGAGGTATAAGATGAACATCAACAAAATCAAAATGACGATAATGGAATGAAGTCGAATTAAGTCGGGTAATGCTGAGAGAATTAGATTAAGGAATGAGACTCTTAAAGTAGTAAAGGAGTTTTGCTATTTGGGGAGCAAAATAACTGATGATGGTCGAAGTAGAGAGGATATAAAATGTAGACTGGCAATGGATAGAAAGCGTTTCTGAAGAAGAGGAATTTGTTAACATCGAGTATAGATTTAAGTGTCAGGAAGTCGTTTCTGAAAGTATTTGTATGGAGTGTAGCCATGTATGGAAATGAAACATGGACGATAAATAGTTTAGAGAAGAAGAGAATAGAAGCTTTCGAAATGTGGTGCTACAGAAGAATGCTTAAGATTAGATGGGTAGATCACATAACTAATGAGGAGGTATTGAATAGAGCCGGCTGGAGTGACCGAGCGGTTCTAGGCGCTACAGTCTGGAACCGCGCGACCGGTACGGTCGCAGGTTCGAATCCTGCTTCGGGCATGGATGTGTGTGATGTCGTTAGGTTAGTTATTTTTAAGTAGTCCGAAGTTCTAGGGGACTGATGACCTCAGAATTTAAGTCCCATAGTGCTCAGAGCCATTTGAGGTATAGAATAGAATTGGGGAGAAGAGGAGTTTGTGACACTTTGACAAGAAGAAGGGACCGGTTGGTAGGACATGTTCTGAGGCATCAAGGGATCACAAATTTAGCGTTGGGTGGCAGCGTGGAGGGTAAAAATCGTAGAGGGAGACCAAGAGATGAATACACTAAACAGATTCAGAAGGGTGTTGATTGCAGTAGGTACCGGGAGATGAAGAAACTTGCACAGGATAGAGTAGAATGGAGAGCTGCATCAAACCAGTCTCAGGACTGAAGACCACAACAACAACAACAACATGTTGATTTATGATGAATTCCCACCGTGGTTTAATAAATAAATTCGGAAAATACCCGAGCACGGAGAAACTGTTGCACTCCAGGTTCAAAAAAGGGCGCACAAATGACGGCAGTCAAAAGTTAGCAGAAATTTGTGCGTCTGGAAAAAGATCGATGTGGTGAGCATACAACAATATTCACCGTCATACGATAGGAAAAGGTCTTGCTGAGAACTTGAGAAAATTCTGGTCCCAGGTAAGCTTGTTGAAGGCTTCTATCCAGTCGCTCGTCGATCAGTCTAGCGTGGCTGTAGAAAACAGCGAAAGGAAAGCTTTAAATTTCGCGTTTAAGAAATCGTTCAGACAGGTGGATCGGACATACCGTCGATTTGGCGTTACAAGACTCCCGTATGGATGACATAGTTATAGGCTTCCCTGGTATAGTCAGGCAGCTGAAAGAGTTGAAAACAAGTCGCCAGGTCCGAATGGAATCCAAATTCGGTTTTAGAGACAGTGCTATACGACATTGGCTTCTTAATTAGCTTAACCCACAATTACTATCGTGGGGTCATTTTTGACCACAGCATAAACATTACCTTATTTATTTCTGTAATGACGCCGCTCTTGTGCCAAAGATTGTATGTATTCTAATAGAAGTCAATTGTTTGCAAGGAAACGCGTCAGTGCAAGTCGTGACATTGTTTGTTATAGAGTAATTGGATTTTGGGGTCACTGAAGACCGCAGGATAGTACTTACGTGCACATTATTTCTGAATATCCCACTGTGTTTTCTGAGTTGTGTGTGTGATTTTACAATGAGTAGTGAATCTATTCGCATCGACGGACATGTTATGACGGCGGAAGAGGTTATGGACTATTTAGATAACACAGAAAATGAATATGCAGAAGAAGAACGAAGCCAGGGGCATGCTTCCGATACAAGTGATTGTGAAAGTAAACACAGTGCTCACAATGAACACACAATAATTTCTCATTTGGATGTCTCAGAAGACGAAATCTCGGAAAATGATTACGGTAGTTACTACTATGGGAAAAACAGGTTCAAATGGTCGCGTAACCTTTCCAGTAGTTCTAGAACGAGAAAATCTAATATTATTGATCAATTACCGGGATTGATTCGACCTGCTCGGGAATGTAAGCCTTCTATTCCATTTGAAGCATGGTCACTGCTTACTACAGATGATATGCTAAACACTACAGTAGGTCACACAAACGCACAAATTCCTAAAGTGAGTGTAAATTACGGTGTGACTGGGACTAGTGTTGATCATGCGTCTCCAGAAGAAATGCGAGCTTTTTCGGATTGATTTATCTCACAGGTGCTTGTAAATCTAATCATGAGAGTGCAGACCCGGTTTTTGCTACGGAGCTAACAGGAAGACCAATATTTAGAGCAACAATGTCCCAGGAACGGTTTCTTTTTCTTCTGTCTGTTATCAGATCTGATAGCCGAGCAACAAGAGAACGAAGAAAACAATCAAGTGAGAAGTTGGCAGCTATTTCTGAATTGCGTAACAAGTTTACATCCAATTCCGCAGCAAATTAGAGCTGCTCACAATTTGCAACAGTTGATGAAATACTAGTAGGTTTTCGTGGAATCTGTTCATTTATAGTATATCTGAAAAACAAACCACAACAAATAGGTTAAAAATTATGTATTTGTGTTGTGCAAAATCCCACCATCTGCTAAACGCTTTTATTTATTCAGGGAGGGCAACAACGCCAAATCCATCGAAACCAAGCATCCCAACACAATCTGTTCTTAAGCTGGTTCAGCCTATTGTTAAGACAAACAGAAATGTAAGTGGAGAGAACTTGTTCACCTCTGTAGAACTGGCTAGTGTGTTACAAAAGATTAGCCTGACATACGTCGGTACACTTCGAAAACAGATACGTGAAATTCTGGCAGAATTCTTGTCCAACGAATCATATGAAGTGGAACATACAAAATTTTGTTTCACAAAGGGTGACAATGTTCTGATACGTCCCCAAGAAAAGTAAATCAGTAGACATGCTATCACCAATGCATCATGAGAAGCGCATTGATCAGGTGAGTGGTAAACCTGATATTATTCTATTTTACAATTCTACAAAGGGGGCCGCGGATGTTCTTGATCAGAAGTGTGCTCTCTATAAATGTGGAAGGAGATGTAAAAGGTGGCCACTAACCATATGGTAGGCTGTAATGGATATTGCTATTGTTAACAGTTACGTAATATGGCATTACTCTAATCCTAACAGAAAGATGTCACGTTGTCAATTTATGAAAGACCTGTCAACAACTCTAACTGAAAAGCACATGAAACAACGTACTACTATATGAATTCTATCAACACGTTTGAAAACATAAATTAGTTCAGCATTTCGTTTGGAAGAGCAGTTCCAACCATCAAATCCATGTGGACCTAAAAAGCGCCAAAGGTGTAACTTTTGCTCAAGAAATAAATGACAAAAAAGTGTCGGTGACTTGTTCAAGATGCAACAAATCTGTCTGCAAAAACCACTCTCAACAGAAGACATTATGTGTACAATGCAACAAAGAGTAACTTTATTACGAACAACAATACCTTAGAAACTGAAATTTTTGTTAAGTAAAGTAATGGCTGTTTATTTCTTTACTATGTATTAAAAATTACATTTCCCCTTTCAGAGATTAATTTGGACCTTAATCAACCAGGGCAGGCAGATGAAGCAAAAATGGTTCAAATGGTTCAAATGGCTCTGAGCACTATGGGACTCAACTGCTGAGGTCATTAGTCCCCTAGAACTTAGAACTAGTTAAACCTAACTAACCTAAGGACATCACAAACATCCATGCCCGAGGCAGGATTCGAACCTGCGACCGTAGCGGTCTTGCGGTTCCAGACTGCAGCGCCTTTAACCGCACGGCCACTTCGGCCGGCATGAAGCAAAAAAGAAGAGTTACTACTAAAATGACAAATTTGTTACTTTAAAATTACCTCTGCATTGAGAATTTAAAAAAAAAATGTAGACATTAAAATGTTACTTTAAAATTACCTCTGCATTGAGAATTTTAAAAAAAATGTAGACATTAAAATAAATATGTTTTTATGAGTTTCTGGGTTACCTCATATTTAGGTTAAAGTGGTTGTAAACGAATTGAAATGAATGTATATAAAACAATTACCATGAACAATTGAATCAAAGTTAACGGAGATACTAATAATCATGATAGTCAAAAATATTGATAGTAACTCAGGGTTAACATCGGTGTGCTGCAGAGTTCTTTAACATATTCTCAGTTTGAATAAAATAAATTTCTTTCAGACGGAAAAGAAGGACGATGCAATTCCCTCGAGCATGCACAGGTACTGCAACGTCGTATTTATTCGGCGATACCAGGCAGCGACTTTCAATTAAAATTTCCTCCCCTATACGGGAATTACGTAATGTGTATACGAGTACATCTTACTGAGCAGGAACAACTACAGACCGTAAGTTGTGCACGGATAGCCCAAGCGATAAGACGACCAATAGCATAAAACGGGAAACCCGGTTTCGAGTCCCAGTCTTGCATAAATTTTCACTGTCGTCACTACCATTTATATCGGATGGTTGTTCCTATTTCCAACTGTGAATACATTTCATGTACTATACGGGGTGTTTCACAATTCCTGTTACAGGCTTCTACGGGTTGTGGAGAGGATCGATTTGCATAATGACCTGTAGAGGAGTAATGAATTGTGCAGGCTCTCACAAGGGCCCTGAACGTAAAGTAATTTTAATATGAAGTTGATGCATAGGAAAAGAAATGCACACCTATGAAACTACACTACTGATGACAAACAGCCGTAAAATATCTACGAGAAACTATCCAGAGTGACTTTGAGTGGAGTGACCATATAAAAATAAAAGTAGGAAAAGAAGATGACAGAGGTATTGAAGGATGAACCATATGGAAATGCAACTCATTCACGAAGTAAGTGACTTACAAGGTGCTTGTTCGATCGATCCTTGAGTATTGTTCATCAGTCTGGGATCCTTACCAGATATGACTGACAGAAATATAGAAGATCCAAAGAAGAGAGGCGCGTTTTGTCACAAGATCGTTTAGTCCGCGAGAGAACTTTACAGAGATGTTCAACAAACTCCAGTATGGCAGAAGCTATAAGAGAGGCGCTGAACATCGTGGGGGGGGGGGGGGGGTTGCTACTGAAATTTCGAGAGAGCGCTTACCGGGAAGAGTCAGACAACATATTACTCCCTCCGCCTACATCTCGCGAAGTGACCAAGGACAGAAATTCCGAGATATTAGAGCTATACAAAGGCTTACCGACAATGTTCTTCCTACACGTCACTCGCGAGTGGAACAGGAAGGAAGGGGTCAGTTAGTATAATCAGAACTTCCCTCCATCACACAATTGTAGGTAGCTTGCGGAGTATGACATAGTTGTTGATGTAGATGTAGACTTGAAGGGAGACCGCGACTGCATGTCATCACAGATTTCGTTCAGATTTATAGAAGATGCGCAAATCAAAGAAGCGGTAGCTTCAGATGGCCAAGCATTGGGGAAAATAGCATTTTTTGGCTCGAGTCCGGCGAGACATGAGCCATTTATGTCATCGGAGTTTCCAGGCACGGCGGGCGCTGAGGAAAGGGTGCAAAGCGGTAATCCGAAGGTTTTGGGAGCGAATTCCCATCCCGAAACTTTTTTGTAATTTTCACTGCAAATGAACCAAAACAATGCTTATATATTGTATTTATTCATATTTTCCATAAATGCATGAAAAGGGAAGGCACAGAAAATTTGAGATTGCAAATAAATTTCCAAGAAAGGATTTTACTTACAGCACACACGAGGAATCTGCAAATAACTTTTGCAGACGGTCTTCGAATTAAAATGTCCAACAAACAGGTACGTTGCGAATTCTCATTCGTCGATGTCAATCTAAATGCTCTTTTTAACGTCATGTATAATAAAATATTTACGTTCGTATGCTCCCTTGCTTGGTTACCGTACCATTTGACTTATAACCGAACCCTAGACCATCGAGGGGCAAAAAACGTTCTCGTGAGATGACGTGATATGAACAACGTAACTCTCTGGACTATGCCGCAATATGTGATAAAGCTTTCTGGAAAATTATTGCTGACAGTCTACATATGACTACAAGAGATACTGTCCCATATGGACAGAGGATTCAAAATATGATGGACGAGTACGCGTCAAAGTGGAAAACTTAGAACAACCCCATACAAAGACTTATTGACGATGTACTCAGGCCCTACTTGCAGGAGAAAAAAATTCTTGTGTTAATTGAGTCGTGGGAAGGAGAAACGAAAACTCAATTATACGACGAGATTTTTCAAGTTGAAGAAGGATTGTTGCTGTGCATTGACTGGTTCTTTGCTAGAACAAAACTGCATTGTCTATTTTTATAGTCAGATAAATAGTACGACCAAAACGCTTCAAAACTGCTCTTATCTCATTTACAGAAAAAAAGACATCACTTACCCAGAAAACTGGATCAAAATACATTCCACTGTACATCACCAGTTATCGTTGCCAATATATGGAAAAATAATGCGTTACGCGTGGTTTACTGCTTAGCTATGGTATGAGAGAGATCCTTTTATGAACGTAAGCCATGTTTGTTTTTCTATAGCAACTTTAAAACAACAATGTAATGCCGCTTTTATAACGGATCCAAGATGCCGAGAAAGTTATTACTCCCCTAGTTTTACGATATCACCCGAGCACTTGTATGCCATGAACTGTAAAGTAATAAAAATATCTAATTTTATACACCAAGTTCTCGTGTACAATCCTTTCCTGAAAATTTATGTGCAATCCCAATTTATCGTTCATCTTTCCTTTTGAAGCATTTTATGAAAACATTAAAAATACAATATACTGAACATTATTGAAGTTTATTTGCAGCATACGTAACGCAGGAATTTAAACATAAATATGTTTCCACAGGACGACTCGACCCCATGACCCTTGGGTCACACTTTCCGTTGCCCTAAACGTAGCCAGGAAACTACGGTAACCAAATTAGTTGACGCCTCCTCGAACCCGGGCCACCTGAAACTCCCACCTCTGTCACTTACATATCTGACCTAGCGCTGTATATACCATAAATTTGAAGAGAATCGGACATGACAAGCAGGTGCGGTTCCCTTGTTAGTATACAACTTTTGCTAAGGAATCGAAGTCCGGAAACGGTCCTGTTTGTATATAAAATCAATGTGAAAAGCGGATCACTTTGCACTCCTCCGTTTCACAGTACACACACATACTGAGAAGAGGGCGCCTTCGTCAGTCCTTGTTGTAATTATGTCGTCACACACCATTTTCTTGCGACTACAACGACTGCGAGAAACTGGTACTTAGGCTACTAGGAGGGTTGATTTTGATGCATCACGGACGTGCCGAACTCTCGACTCTGAAGAGGACGTCCCTTGACACGAAGAAGAGAATCCGACTTTGTGTATGCGAAACATTAGCCATACCATGAAGTTCTGCAGAGCACACAGATTAGGGCTCATTGTCCCCTTTGTCTGCGTACTGTGCGGCGGGAGATTTGAAAGTGATCAGGGTTTACATCCAAGCACCAAACGGTACATTTCCAATGATCGGTTCCATTATGAAAACTTTATCTACCAACTCACGTCTACAACACCTAGAAACCTGCCGTAGGAATTATCTAACACCCTGAGTACTTTTTTCGAAAGAACCGTACCCAGCAGATTTCGAAACAACTCAAGGTGGTGCTTTTGTCATGGCAAAACTCGGTTACATGTGCCGCGATCTGCTGGCGTTAAGTGACAGAAAAATCAAGCAAATACTTAATACAAAATGTGCACAACCATTCTGGGCCGACTAGGAGTAAGACGAGCGAATGTCTAGCATAAAAGAGTTAAATCCTAAGGATGTGTGTATGTGTTCTTGTGTGTGTGCGTGTGTCCAGCATCTCCTCCTAAAACACTGAATCAATTTCAACCAAATTGATTCACTTACCGCTTGCTATAAGACAATCAGAATCAGCACTGTCGGTGTCAGAACTTAACTCCCATAGGAGCAGGGATATGGGCAAAAAAAGTTTTCGTATCTCTGAAATATAGGCTACCCTCCATGACAGGCATGTTGTGTGAGTAGTATTGGCATGCCTTACAGGTGCTGCACATGCTGATATGGACAGCTGAGCAGATGGAGGGGGAGGAGAGGAGATGGATAATGAGAGAGGGGGAGAGAATGAGGTAGACAGGTAAGGGGGGAAGAGGAGGCGGACAGAGAGAGTGTGGAGGAGGCTGAGACGGAGGGGCAGGCAGAGTAAATGGATAGAAAGCGTGGAGAGGAGGATATGGAGAGATGGACATGGGAGGAGGTGTGTTGTGTCGGTAATATCAGCATATCTTGCAGGAACTACATCTATGGATGGACATATCTGAGCAGAGGGTCAAGGGGGGGGAGGGGGAGGAGATGTATAGAGAGAAAGGGAGAATGAGATGGACAGAGGAGAAAGGTGAAGAGAAGATGCACAGATAGTGCGGCAGAAAGAGGAGATGGACGGAGAAAGGTGCTAAGAGGATATACAGGGTGTTACAAAAAGGTACGGCCAAACTTTCAGGAAACGTTCCTCACACGCAAAGAAAGAAAATATGTTATGTGGACATGTGTCCGGAAACGCTTACTTTCCATGTTAGAGCTCATTTTATTACTTCTCTTCAAATCACATTAATCATGGAATGGAAACACACAGCAACAGATCGTACCAGCGTGACCTCAAACACTTTGTTACAGGAAATGTTCAAAATGTCCTCCGTTAGCGAGGATACATGCATCCACCCTCCGTCGCATGGAATCCCTGATGCGCCGATACAGTCCTGGAGAATGGCGTATTCTATCACAGCCGTCTACAATACGAGCACGAAGAGTCTTTACATTTGGTACCGGGGTTGCGTAGACAAGAGCTTTCAAATGCCCCCATAAATAAAAGTCAAGAGGGTTGAGATCAGGAGAGCGTGGAGGCCATGGAATTGGTCCGCCTCTACCAATTCATCGGTCACCGAATCTGTTGTTGAGAAGCGTACGAACACTTCGACTGAAATGTGCTGGCGTTCCATCGTGCATGAACCACATGTTGTGTCGTACTTGTAAAGGCACATGTTCTAGCAGCACAGGTAGAGTATCCCGTATGAAATCATGATAACGTGCTCCATTGAGCGTAGGTGGAAGAACATGGGGCCCAATCAAGACATCACCAACAATGCCTGCCCAAACGTTCACAGAAAATCTGTGTTGATGACGTGATTGCACAATTACGTGCGGATTCTCGTCAGCCCACACATGTTGATTGTGAAAATTTACAATTTGATCACGTTGGAATGAATCCTCATCCGTAAAGAGAACATTTGCACTGAAATGAGGATTGACACATTGTTGGATGAACCAATCGCAGAAGTGTACCCGTGGAGGCCAATCAGCTGCTGACAGTGCCTGCACACGCTGTAAACGGTACGGAAACAACTGGTTCTCCCGTAGCACTCTCCATACAGTGACGTGGTCAACGTTACCTTGTACAGCAGCAACTTCTCTGACGCTGACATTAGGATTATCGTCAACTGCACGAAGAATTGCCTCGTCCATTGCGGGTGTCCTCGTCGTTCTAGGTCTTCCCCAGTCGCGAGTCATAGGCTGGAATGTTCCGTGATCCCTAAGACGCCGATCAATTGCTTCGAACGTCTTCCTGTCGGGACACCTTCGTTCTGGAAATCTGTCTCGATGCAAACGTACCGTGCCACGGCTATTGCCCCGTGCTAATCTATACATCAAATGGGCATCTGCCAACTCCGCATTTGTAAACATTGCACTGAATGCAAAACCACGTTCGTGATCAACACTAACCTGTTGATGCTACGTGCTGATGTGCTTGATGCTAGTACTGTAGAGCAATGAGTCGCATGTCAACACAAGCACCGAAGTCGACATTACCTTCCTTCAATTGGGCCAACTGGCGGTGAATCGAGGAAGTAGAGTACATACTGACGAAACTAAAATGAGCTCTAACATGGAAATTAAGCGTTTCCGGACACATGTCCACATAACATCTTTTCTTTATTTGTGTGTGAGGAATGTTTCCTGAAAGTTTGGCGTACCTTTTTGTAACACCCTATTGGCAGAGTGGAGGATGATGAGATGGACAGAGAGAGAGAGTGGAGGAGGATGAGATGGAGAGAGAGATTGGGAAGGAGGGTTATGGTGGAAGAGGCTAGAGAGAGAGAGAGAGAGACAGCATTTTGGTGGTGTAGGTATCCAGCAGTCATTCGCAATGGGTTGGTTTGGTCAGATCGAGGCTACATAGTGTTGGGATGCAAAACAATGTTAGACCAGTTAGTGGCGCTACGCTACGAGCTCGCCGCAGCTGCTGTGCTGTTGTTTTCCGCTGCAGTGGTTTACGTACCCAGAGGACTGGCGACGGTGATGATGCGGCCCTTGGCCTGCCGGATGAGTGGCAGACAGGCCTGTGTGACGCGCACCACGCCCAATGTGTTGACGGCCAGCGTACGCTCGAACACCTCCAGGGGCACCAGCTCCGCCTCCCCTATGTCCGACATCCCCGCGTTGTTCACCAGCGCCCACAGCTCTGCGGAACACACAGTCAGTCCTCACTCAAGGCTTCTGCCGGTCTGCAGGGCCACTCTGAGCAACCAATAGCGAAGCCATTTCAAGGTTTATCTCTTACTACACTGTGGAGCAGATATTCCCAATTTGGTGGGCGCGCCCCCTGGAGGGGGGGGGGGGGCGTGATGATGTTGCAAGGGGGGCGCGGGTGGAGTTAGCGGTATAAACTTAATATTTCTTTTTAATATCGATATTTTAATAAAAATGAATGTGCAGGTATTAATGATAGATTATGATGCTAAATGCAATCGTTTGGCGTCCCACTTCCCGCAATCCTATCTCAATAACCTGTCCTAGAACATACAGCTTTTGAAGATCACGTTTAGAATGTCACGCTTAGAATGTCACACACAGAAACTCTCAAAATTACGAATACGATATGCGTTAATTCTAATATATCAGTTTTGTAAACAACTTACTTCTGACAATTGGAAAACAAATGGCTCTGAGCACTATGGGACTTAACTTCTAAGGTCATCAGTCCCCTAGAACTTAGAACTACTTAAACCTAACGACATCACACACATCCATGCCCGAGGCAGGATTCAACCTGCGACCGTAGCGGTCACGCGGCTCCAGACTGTAGCGCCTTTAACCGCTTGGCCAACCCGGCCGGCAATTGGCAAACAGAAAAGTCAGTTATTAACTACTCCGTACATCTGTACACATGAACTGAACGGAATCATGTTATAACTTTTAGCCGTAGTAGGCTATGTTCATCAGAGTAATAAGCACTTATACTGCGTAACTGCAAAAATGCCTTTTTATTACCCTGTCAACCCGCTGATCCCCATGTGATGCGATTACAGTGACTTTAACAGACTGCATACGCTTCAAATGAACTAGCGGTTTCGTAATTTGGACGCCAGGGTTATGCCCTTTGTCACCAGAAAAATGTGCACGACGTGTATGCGAAACCACCGAGCGAGGTGGCGTAGTGGTTAGCACACTGGATTCGCATTCGGGAGGACGACGGTTCAATCCAGCGTCCGGCCATTCTGATTTAGGTTTTTCCGTGATTTCCCTAGATCACTTCAGGCAAATGCCGGGATGGTTCCTCCGAAAGGGCGCGGCCGACTTCCTTCCCCATCCTTCCCTAATCCGAACTTGTGCTCCGTCTCTAATGACCTCGTTGTCGACGGAACGTTAAACACTAATCTCCTCCTCCTGAATGCGAAAATAGTACAAGTGTTCGTTCTGAGGAGAGTACTTCACGCCGTTCTGGAAACATTGCCCTGAGTGCTAACAATGTAACATAACCCAGCTAGGTAGACAATGAAGTCCATTAGTGAGGCTGTTTTTTTTTTTTTTTCGAACGGTCAGTACTACAGCTCTTTCATTCGGATTACTTATCTGACGAAATAGTTATTTTTCTTCTGCCTTTTTGAAATACGGCATAATTTCGTTTGAAATTAGTGTACGTTATTTGCTGCGACGGCTTCTTTTGGTACGAATACAGAGATAACTGCTTGGCACTGTGCACAGTTTCCAGCGATGTGTGAGGTGTATCCATGATCTTACTTAATTACTGTGAAATTTGACAACAAATTCATTGATGTTGTCTCAAAACTTGTAACGTTACATTTATAAGTAACGAACGATAGGGGCATGAAAACGATTTTCGCATAAAATCCCAGGCTGCACTGCTCAGAACAGCACCGCAGAACAGGTAGCAAATTCTTAGGGTGCCTGTGGGCTGTTTCCGCCCTAATCCAGGAAAAGCCCGTTTCTCCCAGCAAGAGCCCTGCTCGGCCACCAGGTCGCAGACTAGTGGTGGGCAGGAAATCGCGTATCTGTTAGAAATCACAGTGATTGAGAAGTCACAGATATCACAATAACAACTTTAAAAAATCTAACTGCGATTTCAGTCACAGTTAGCAGTCGCAAGTAGCATTTCACATTCAACGCCGTGAGCCATCTGTTGGCCGAATTCCATGCTCCTGTCTGCGATTTCAGTGACAAGTCGCGGCTAGAAGTCGCAAGTAGCAACTAAAAAGCGCAGTTAACAGTGCCATCTGTTGGCCAAAGTTCGTACTACGCTCATCTCTGCGACACGCTATCGAGTCCAACTGCGATTTCTGTGACAAGTCCCAACTAAGAGTCGCAAGTAGCAACTAAAAAGCGCAGTTAACAGTGCCATCTGTTGGTCAAAGTTCGTACTACGCTCATCTCTGCGACACGCTATCGAGTCCAATTGCGATTTCTGTGACAAGTTGCAACAAAGAGTCGCAAGTAGCAACTAAAAAGCGCAGTAAGCACTGCCATCTGTTGATCAAAGTTCATACTACGCTATTCGCTACCGAGTCAAACTGCGATTTCTGTGACAAATCGCAACTAAGAGTTGCAAGTAGCAACTAAAAAGCGCAGTTAACATACTTTTCCTAGTGCTACCTGTTGACCGACGTACGTACCTCGTTATGAGAGCCTTGTGCCTCACGAGATCGATGTGCTGTGTGTGCATATCAAGGGCTTATTTCAATACTGGTACAAGTCCATTTTTGTTCATTTTGAGATACAGAGTCATAAAGTTAAATGAGTGCAGAAAAATCTGCAGTTGAGATACCAGAAATATTCAAGCTTCTGGCTTCTTGCTAGAGATGAACCTTCATTTATGTTTGTTTGGATCATTAATTTCAGAAGCGTTATAGGCAGAAAAGTGGAGGTAATGGATTTGTACCACTATTGAAATAAGCCCTTCATATTATATGACGACATGCACATTCGGCATCAGTTATCATTGGTCAAACACTGCTGTGACTCTGAATGTATTACATTAATAAGAAACAACATTGCCTTTTTCTCCTGAGAATATCAACTAACGTAACAAATGTGTTTGATTCTGCTTCCAACATGACAGTTTTGGTTAATACTCCACACGCCTACAGGACTTTGCAATGTTAACACAGCAGAACTCAGACATCTGTGTAAGTGTAGTGAAATGAAAACAGTATTATTGAGTCATATGAATGCCTCACTTTTGTTCCGACACAGTTCAAGACTCGGGAGAAAAGTTTTACACCTGTGTAAGTGTAGTGAAATGAAAACAGTATTATTGAGTCATACGAATGCCTCACTTTTGTTCCGACTCAGTTCAAGAGTCGGGAGAAAAGTTTTACACCTGGTGTTCTACATGGCAACTTCACACGCAAGAACTTTTTGCCGACACTACTACCACCTACACAAGTAAGCTTTTCCTGTGTTACTTTCAAGTAATGCACTAAAGCTATTCCTGATTTAACTGGAAGATCTGTACTTCCCACTTTCATATCAACAGCCTCAAAATGCATATTGTAGACTTCGGGAAATGTTACAGGTCAGTGTCACACCAAGATTGTGGAGAAAGAGGGGGGGGGGGGGGGGGCGGCATGTCACTCTCCAACAAGTGTTTACCAATAAGTAAGTGGCGGAAAATTACGGGTATTGGACGGCTTAACATGTGGAAAATGAGATTTTCATTATTCACTTACTGTATTTAACATTTATTATCCCTTTTAAATCGCACAACAACTTCAATGAAACACAGTTTAATCACGCACACACTTATTTCACAATTATTTCACTTTTAAACTGCAAATCCTCTAAGAGCTGTCTTGAATCTTCACGAGTCTCTCTCAACAGCCTTGATGTGGATAGATACGTACAGCAACCAGTAATCAGAGTCAGAACTGCGTCTGCAAAAACACAAGGATTATTACACAATTTTTGCTGTCACTAATTACTAGCTATATAATTGACAGCAATATAACTGAGTGTGCTCCGTGCCGCCGTTGGATGGGCGGCTGCAGCAGCAAGTCGTATACTCCTGGCTCACTCATTTGCTACATGGTTTGGTTCTTAATTTCTTTGCGTGTTTTTGGTGCTTGCATTGTCTAATTCATGAATTTCTGGCGTATTGTAGTGTTTGAGAGTTGTAGCGTCGCGCTTTGGTGCCTGAATGGTGTAAATTCGCATAGTCGTTTGTCTTCTGTTTTTGTTTTGAACGGCCAGTGTCGGTTGGTCACAGTCAGTGTGCTCCGTGCCGCCGTTGGATAAGCAGCTGTAGCAGCAAGTCGTATACTCCTAGCTCACTCATTTGCTACATAGTTTAATTCTTCATTTTTTTGCGTGTTTTTGATACTTGCATTGTCTAATTCATAAATTTCTGGCGTATTATAGTATTTGAGAGTTGTAGCATCGCGTTTTAGTACCTGAATAGTGTAAAATCGCGTAGTCTCCTTCCGCCGCCGAGCAGTGTGTCAGCAGTGCGCAAGTAGCAGCATTACTGCACTTACTAGGCAATCTTGTATTTTAATAACCGTTTAAATTTTGTGTCGATTTGTTTGCGCTCTCTGTAGATTAGTTCAGACGTTCTTTGCACCACAGTTTTTAGCATGGATAGGGACTGTAACTGCTGTGTTCGGATGCAGGCTGAGTTGGCATCCCTTCGCTCCCAGCTTCAGGCAGTGTTGGCTTCGGTCACACAGCTTGAGGCTGTTGCCAATGGGCATCACTGTGGGGTTCCGGATGGGGGTTTGTCGGGGACGGCCAGCTCGTCCCACGCATCCCCCGATCGGACTACGACTGTGATTGCCCGGGATACTGCCCGCATTGAGGCTGATCCCTCACCTGTGGTAGAGTGGGAGGTCGTCTCAAGGTGTGGCAGGGGGCGAAAGACATTACGGAGGGCTGAACGGAAGGCCTCTCCAGTTTGTCTGACGAACCGGTTTCAGGCTCTGTCTCAGGCTGATACTGATCTTCGGCCTGACATGGCTGCTTGTCCTGTTCCAGAGGTTGCCCCTCAGTCTGCAAGATCTGTGCGGTCGCAGAGGGTGGGCTTACTGGTAGTTGGGAGCTCCAACGTCAGGCGCGTAGTGGGGCCCCTTAGGGATATGGCAGCAAGAGGGGGGAAGAAAACCAATGTGCACTCCGTGTGCATACCGGGGGGAGTCATTCCAGATGTGGAAAGGGTCCTTCCGGATGCCATGAAGGGTATGGGGTGCACCCATCTGCAGGTGGTCGCTCATGTCGGCACCAATGATGTGTGTCGCTATGGATCCGAGGAAATCCTCTCTGGCTTCCGGCGGCTATCTGATTTGGTGAAGACTGCCAGTCTCGCTAGCGGGATGAAAGCAGAGCTCACCATCTGCAGCATCGTCGACAGGACTGACTGCGGACCTTTGGCACAGAGCCGAGTGGAGGGTCTGAATCAGAGGCTGAGACGGTTCTGCGACCGTGTGGGCTGCAGATTCCTCGACTTGTGCCATAGGGTGGTGGGGTTTCGGGTTCCGCTGGATAGGTCAGGAGTCCACTACACGCAACAAGCGGCTACACGGGTAGCAGGGGTTGTGTGGCGTGGGCTGGGCGGTATTTTAGGTTAGATGGCCTTGGGCAAGTACAGAAAGGGCAACAGCCTCAACGGCTGCAGGGCAAAGTCAGGACATGCGGGGACCAAGCAGCAATCGGTATTGCAATTGTAAACTGTCGAAGCTGCGTTGGTAAAGTACCGGAACTTCAAGCGCTGATAGAAAGCACCGATGCCGAAATCGTTATAGGTACAGAAAGCTGGCTGAAGCCAGAGATAAATTCTGCCGAAATTTTTACAAAGGTACAGACGGTGTTTAGAAAGGATAGATTGCATGCAACCGGTGGTGGAGTGTTCGTCGCTGTTAGTAGTAGTTTATCCTGTAGTGAAATAGAAGTGGATAGTTCCTGTGAATTATTATGGGGGGAGGTTACACTCAACAATCGAGCTAGGTTAATAATTGGCTCCTTTTACCGACCTCCCGACTCAGCAGCATTAGTGGCAGAACAACTGAGAGAAAATTTGGAACACATTTCACATAAATTTTCTCAGCGTGTTATAGTCTTAGGTGGAGATTTCAATTTACCAGATATAGACTGGGACACTCAGATGTTTAGGACGGGTGGTAGGGACAGAGGATCGAGTGACATTATACTGAGTGCAATATCCGAAAATTACCTCGAGCAATTAAACAGAGAACCAACTCGTGGAGATAACATCTTGGACCTACTGATAACAAACAGACCCGAACTTTTCGACTCTGTATGTACAGAACAGGGAATCAGTTATCATAAGGCCGTTGCAGCATCCCTGAATATGGAAGTTAGTAGGAATATAAAAAAAGGGAGGAAGGTTTATCTGTTTAGCAAGAGTAATAGAAGGCAGATTTCAGACTACCTAACAGATCAAAACGAAAATTTCTGTTCCGACACTGACAATGTTGAGTGTTTATGGAAAAAGTTCAAGGTAATCGTAAAATGCGTTTTAGGCAGGTACGTGCCGAGTAAAACTGTGAGGGACGGGAAAAACCCACCGTGGTACAACAACAAAGTTAGGAAACTACTGCGAAAGCAAAGAGAGCTTCACTCTAAGTTTAAACGCAGCCAAAACCTCTCAGACAAACAGAAGCTAAACGATGTCAAAGTTAGCGTAAGGAGGGCTATGCGTGAAGCGTTCAGTGAATTCGAAAGTAAAATTCTATGTACCGACTTGACAGAAAATCCTAGGAAGTTCTGGTCTCACGTTAAATCAGTAGGTGGCTCGAAACAGCATATCCAGACACTCCGGCATGATTATGGCATTGAAACAGAGGATGACACGTGTAAAGCTGAAATACTAAACACCATTTTCCAAAGGTGTTTCACAGAGGAAGACCGCACTGCAGTTCCTTCTCTAAATCCTCGCACAAACGAAAAAATGGCTGACATCGAAATAAGTGTCCAAGGAATAGAAAAGCAACTGGAATCACTCAACAGAGGAAAGTCCACTGGACCTGACGGGATACCAATTCGATTCTACACAGAGTACGCGAAAGAACTTGCCCCCCTTCTAACAGCCGCGTACCGCAAGTCTCTAGAGGAACGGAAGGTTCCAAATGATTGGAAAAGAGCACAGGTAGTCCCAGTCTTCAAGAAGGGTCGTCGAGCAGATGCGCAAAACTATAGACCTATATCTCTGACGTCGATCTGTTGTAGAATTTTAGAACATGTTTTTTGCTCGAGTATCATGTCGTTTTTGGAAACTCAGAATCTACTATGTAGGAATCAACATGGATTCCGGAAACAGCGATCGTGTGAGACCCAACTCGCTTTATTTGTTCATGAGACCCAGAAAATATTAGATACAGGCTCCCAGGTAGATGCTATTTTTCTTGACTTCCGGAAGGCGTTCGATACAGTTCCGCACTGTCGCCTGATAAACAAAATAAGAGCCTACGGAATATCAGACCAGCTGTGTGGCTGGATTGGAGAGTTTTTAGCAAACAGAACACAGCATGTTGTTATCAATGGAGAGACGTCTACAGACGTTAAAGTAACCTCTGGCGTGCCACAGGGGAGTGTTATGGGACCATTGCTTTTCACAATATATATAAATGACCTAGTAGATAGTGTCGGAAGTCCCATGCGGCTTTTCGCGGATGATGCTGTAGTATACAGGGAAGTTGCAGCATTAGAAAATTGTAGCGAAATGCAGGAAGATCTGCAGCGGATAGGCACTTG
Organism: Schistocerca piceifrons; assembly: GCF_021461385.2. Lineage (NCBI taxonomy): Eukaryota > Metazoa > Arthropoda > Insecta > Orthoptera > Acrididae > Schistocerca > Schistocerca piceifrons. The sequence goes on from NC_060138.1 coordinate 1,145,266,114, forward strand.
GTGCAGGGAGTGGCAACTGACCCTTAACATAGACAAATGTAATGTATTGCGAATACATAGAAAGAAGGATCCTTTATTGTATGATTATATGATAGCGGAACAAACATTGGTGGCAGTTACTTCTGTAAAATATCTGGGAGTATGCGTGCGGAACGATTTGAAGTGGAATGATCAAATAAAATTAATTGTTGGTAAGGCGGGTACCAGGTTGAGATTCATTGGGAGAGTCCTTAGAAAATGTAGTCCATCAACAAAGGAGGTGGCTTACAAAACACTCGTTCCACCTGTACTTGAGTATTGCTCATCAGGGTGGGATCCGTACCAGATCGGGTTGACAAAGGAGATAGAGAAGATCCAAAGAAGAGCGGCGGGTTTCGTCACAGGGTTATTTGGTAACCGTGATAGCGTTACGGAGATGTTTAACGAACTCAAGTGGCAGACTCTGCAAGAGAGGCGCTCTGCATCGCGGTGTAGCTTGCTCGCCAGGTTTCGAGAGGGTGCGTTTCTGGATGAGGTATCGAATATATTGCTTCCCCCTACTAATACCTCCCGAGGAGATCACGAATGTAAAATTAGAGAGATTAGAGCGCACACGGAGGCTTTCAGGCAGTCGTTCTTCCCGCGAACCATACGCGACTGGAACAGGAAAGGGAGGTAATGACAGTGGCACGTAAAGTGTCCTCCGCCACACACCGTTGGGTGGCTTGCGGAGTATAAATATAGATGTAGATGTAGATGTAGACAGAGTAGATTGCTAATATTTGCTGTAATGAATATCACATTTCCAAGAACGATCTCACTGAAGTAATTAAGTCCATCGAAACGCTTGGAAACTAACCTCTCGTCTGACGAAAACGGTCTAAAGACGCAGTGGCAATTTCTTCAGATCTGCTGACAATGATATTTTGAGTTATCACTTTACTGAGTGACTGAAATGTAGTTCAGGTACCTGTGAACATAACAATATGTTAGAATTCATTTTCTAAACACGAACTATTACGGTACTGTATGGCTACTTACATATTAATTACACTATTAATATTTTCACAGTTGATTCTTTAATAGAAAATTAAAGCCAACGGAAGAAAAAACGTAAAAAATACTTACCAATGACAGGTTTGTTGAGATGCAATTTTCTGTGTGGACAGATGTAACTTTTTCATACGGTGGTAGGTCACAGAAATCGCAGAAGTCGCAGAAATCGCGGAAGCAGCAGAAATTGCAGAAATAGCAGTGGCGGAGGGATACACGACCTATGTTCCTCAACTGCGACTCTTAACTGCGACAAATCACAGTTAAGAATAACAGATACTGAAAAGTAGCATTCACAGAAATCACTGATATCGGAAAATCGTAGTTTAGCCCATCACTATCGCAGACAGACAGTGCGCTGACTACCTGCGCTGCGGCTGGGCTTCCCCGTTATTCGCCCCACCCCTCACAGGCAGTCATCTGAGGTGCCGACAGATGACAGTAGCTTTCCTTTATTTCAGTTGGTTGCTTGCAGTTGTTGACACATCTGATGTATTGGATTTTGCTGAAATCGTGTTGAATCTTTCACAGCTGTGCCTCAGTAAAATCAGTGTTAGTGCGAAGTTATACGGTTAACTTCTTGTTTTCTTTTTACTTCACCATGAGTGGCGTGAAAAAACGTAAATATAGTGATGATTATATCAAATACGGTTTTGCTTCTACACAAAAGAATGGTGTTGACCAGCGGCAATGTGTTATTTGGTATGAGGTATTGAGCAATGATTCCATGAGACCTTCTCGTCTGGAACGCCATTTGTGGGCAAAGCATGGACCATTGAAGGAGAAGCCGAAGGAATTTTTTGCTGCAAAATGTGATAATTTGAAACGGATGAAGTTGGACACTGCTGGATCCTTCGCTCAGACATCAGAAAAGGTACTGGCAGCCTCGTATGAGTTATCGCTACTTATTTCAAGGGCCAAGAAAAATCATATAATCGGAGAGACACTAGTCAAACCCTGTTTGTTGAAAGCTGCTGATATTGTTCTTGGGTCAGAAAGTAAACAAAAACTTTCACAAATACCGCTTTCTGACAATACTGTGAAACGTCGGATTGATGAAATGGCCGAAGACATACAAAATCAATTAGTTACAGCCGTCAAACAATTGCAGTTTTTCGCAATACAGTTAGACAAGAGTACCGACGTTGCGAATTGTTGCCAACTGCTAGCTTTCGTTCGCTATATAGAAAATGAAGCAATTAAAGAAGAGTTACTGTTTTCTACAGAGTTAAAGACAACTTCAAAAGCAATTCATATAATGGCAGCCGTCTCTGAATTCTTTTGTAAAAATGACTTATCATGGCAGAAACTGATAGGCGTATGCACAGACGGTGCTCCATCAATGCTTGGATGTCGCTCAGGATTCGTGCAGATGGTCAGAGAAGAAAACCCTAGTGGTACTGCTATCCACTGTGTAATACACCGTCAAGCATTGGCAGCTAAGACACTTCTAAAGGAACTCAATAATGTCTTGAAATTGTGGATCAAAATCGTGAATCATATTAAAAAGGGTGCGTTAAATTCCAGATTATTTACGGCTCTTTGTGAAGACTTGGGAGCAGAGTATAAAACATTTTTATTTCATACAGAAGTACGCTGGCTCTCAAAAGGTAATGTGCTAGGAAGATTATTTGAACTTCGAGACGAAGTGATGCAGTTTTCGGGAAAATAACAAACAAACTGCATTATATGTGGAATTTAGAAAGCCCAGTGTACATGTTGCATTGGCTTATCTGTCAGATATTTTCGAATCTTTAAAGACATTGAATTTGAAAATACAAGGTGGAGAGTCAAACATAATTTTTCATTGGGATGCCATCAAAGCGTTTACTGATGAGTTGCAACTATGGAAACGTAAAATTTTAGCCTGCAATTATTCCTGCGTTCCCAGATTGTTTGGAATCCTGGAAGAAGCCCGATTTCACAACGATTTTAAGGATACTAATACTAAGAGAGATTACATCATGGTCAGACAGAGATTCCGAAATCAGATAATGGATTGTAAGGCGTACCCAGGAGCTGATATAGACTCAGATCACAATATAGTAGTGATGAAGAGTAGGCTGAAGTTCAAGACATTAGTCAGGAAGAATCAATACGCAAAGAAGTGGGATACGGAAGTACTAAGGAATGACGAGATACGTTTGAAGTTCTCTAACGCTATAGATACAGCAATAAGGAATAGCGCAGTAAGCAGTACAGTTGAAGAGGAATGGACATCTCTAAAAAGGGCCATCACAGAAGTTGGGAAGGAAAACATAGGTACAAAGAAGGTAGCTCCGAAGAAACCATGGGTAACAGAAGAAATACTTCAGTTGATTGATGAAAGGAGGAAGTACAAACATGTTCCGGGAAAATCAGGAATACAGAAATCCAAGTCGCTGAGGAATGAAATAAATAGGAAGTGCTGGGAAGCTAAGACGCTATGGCTGCAGGAAAAATGTGAAGACATCGAAAAAGGTATGATTGTCGGAAGGACAGACTCAGCATACAGGAAAGTCAAAACAACCTTTGGTGACATTAAAAGCAACGGTGGTAACATTAAGAGTGCAACGGGAATTCCACTGTTAAATGCAGAGGAGAGAGCAGATAGGTGGAAAGAATACATTAAAAGCCTCTATGAGGGTGAAGATTTGTCTGATGTGATAGAAGAAGAAACAGGAGTCGATTTAGAAGAGATTGCGGATCCAGTATTAGAATCGGAATTTAAAAGAGCTCTGGAGGACTTACGGTCAAATAAGGCAGAAGGAATAGATAACATTCCATCAGAGTTTCTAAAATCATTGGGGGAAGTGGCAACAAAACGACTATTCACGTTGGTGTGTAGAATATATGAGTCTGGCGATATATCATCTGAATTTCGGAAAAGCATCATCCACACAATTCCGAAGACGGCAAGAGCTAACAAGTGCGATAATTATCGCACAATCAGCTTAACAGCTCATGCATCGAAGCTGCTTACAAGAATAATATACGGAAGAATGGAAAAGAAAATTGAGAATGCGCTAGGTGACGATCAGTTTGGCTTTAGGAAAAGTAAAGGGACGAGAGAGGCAATTCTGACGTTACGGCTAATAATGGAAGCAAGGCTAAAGAAAAATCAAGACACTTTCATAGGATTTGTCGATCTGGAAAATGCGTTCGACAATATGAAATGGTGCAAGCTGTTCGAGATTCTGAAAAAAGTAGGGGTAAGCTATAGGGAGAGACGGGTCACATGCAATATGTACAACAACCAAGAGGGAATAATAAGAGTGGACGATCAAGAACGAAGTGCTCGTATTAAGAAGGGTGTAAGACTAGGCTGTAGCCTTTCGCCCCTACTCTTCAATCTGTACATCGAGGAAGCAATGATGGAAATAAAAGAAAGGTTCAGGAGTGGAATTAAAATACAAGGTGAAAGGATATCAATGATACGATTCGCTGGTGACATTGCTATCCTGAGTGAAAGTGAAGAAGAATTAAATGATCTGCTGAACGGAATGAACAGTCTAATGAGTACACAGTATGGTTTGAGAGTAAATCGGAGAAAGGCGAAGGTAATGGGAAGTAGTAGAAATGAGAACAGCGAGAAACTTAACATCAGGATTGATGGTCACGAAGTCAATGAAGTTAAGGAATTCTGCTACCTAGGCAGTAAAATAACCAATGACGGACGGAGCAAGGAGGAATCAAAAGCAGACTCGCTATGGCAAAAAAGGCATTTCTGGCCAAGAGAAGTCTACTAATATCAAATACCGGCCTTAATTTGAGGAAGAAATTTCTGAGGATGTACGTCTGGAGTACAGCATTGTATGGTAGTGAAACATGGACTGTGGGAAAACCGGAACAGAAGAGAATCGAAGCATTTGAGATGTGATGCTATAGACGAATGTTGAAAATTAGGTGGACTGATAAGGTAAGGAATGAGGAGGTTCTACGCAGAATCGGAGAGGAAAGGAATATGTGGAAAACACTGATAAGGAGAAGGGACAGGATGATAGGACATCTGCTAAGACATGAGGGAATGACTTCCATGGTACTAGAGGGAGCTGTAGAGGGCAAAAACTGTAGAGGAAGACAGAGATTGGAATACGTCAAGCAAATAATTGAGGACGTAGGTTGCAAGTGCTACTCTGAGATGAAGAGGTTAGCACAGGAAAGGAATTCGTGGCGGGCCGCATCAAACCAGTCAGTAGACTGATGAAAAAAAAATACTAAGAGTAAAATATCGAACCATTTGCAGCACGTTATTGATGAAGTCGAACGATACTTCCCTAACAGTTGTGGTGATAAAATTTATTATAGGTTAGCGACGGATCCATTTCACGTTGACGTGGATGTGTTGGCAGACAGACTACAAGAGGAAGTCTTAGAAATTAAAAACGATTCTGCAGCGAAGTATGACTTTGAGAAGATGGATAAGCCTTTATTTTGGGTGAAATATCTCACGGTGTATCCCAGCACAGCAGAACAAGCACTGAAACTGTATTTACTATTTTCATGCACTTATTTGTGCGAAAGAGCATTTTCAGCGGTAGTGGCGATAAAAAAAAGCTTAGAAGCAAACTCACTATTGCCAATGACTTACGTTGCGCAGTTTCTACTATTCAGCCAAGAATTCAAAATCTTGTAAAAAATATGCGAGCTCATCTTTCACATTGATTTATTTGTTTGTTTCTTGCCATATGTTTGTGGAAATAATATTTTTATAATAAATACGTCACCTTATAAGAGAACTTGTTATTTTTCTCCTAACTATCCTTACATGTAGGTAATACTGTAAAATTATAAAAAACTACTTCGAAGAATCAATATAAAATAATCATAGTGATTCTGATTTAGATATAAATACTGCGTGTGATCTTTATGGATTCTGATGTTACGTGTGGTATGTTATTTCAACTAATAATAGTATTTCTTCTGGATGAAGACACAGCGAAAGTTTATGCTAGGTATGGCAAGCGAAGAGTAGTCCTAAAATCGTATACTGGTGAAGAAATTGTGTCCAGCAAGGGGATGTAATCAAGGTAAGGAAGTGGTTTTATTCATATTTTTTAAAGTTCCGTATAGTCTGCAAAATTATTTCGTAAAACTTATTTTTTATTTTTTGTTTGGTTCTGAGAACTAGGCGTTTGTAGCCGTTCGGTAACTGTCGTCGTTGACATAAATGCCAACCTATGCGCAATGGCAATGGGGAACGCTATAGGTGTAGAAATCAGTGATGTTCGTTAACACCGTGACTGAGTGACTATTTTTGATAATGAGTGAAAGTAATAAGCTACACTCAACTTAAAGTAATGCCCGCATCCACTAATCTGCAAAGGTCGCAAATATTTTTCCTTGTTTACCAAGGACTTTCTTTACTTTAGGAGTGGCTTATAATCACTAGACTAGACTGATGACGTAATAACTGTGACTCGATACATTAACAGCCACCATGTTACATGACGTCACCATCACACATTTTTCAATAGTTTCTTGATAATTGATAAAAATCTCTATATTTTTAGGGGGGGGGGGGCATCATAGCTAACACTTGGTTCAAGAATCATGAAAGAAGGTTGTATACATGGAAGAATCCTGGAGATACTAAAAGGTATCAGATAGATTATATAATGGTAAGACAGAGATTTAGGAACCAGGTTTTAAATTGTAAGACATTTCCTGGGGCAGATGTGGATTCTGACCACAATCTATTGGTTATGAACTGCAGATTGAAACTGAAGAAACTGCAAAAGGGTGGGAATTTAAGGAGATGGGACCTGGATAAACTGAAAGAACCAGAGGTTGTAGAGAGTTTCAGGGAGAGCATAAGGGAACAATTGACAGGAATGGGGGAAAGAAATACAGTAGAAGAAGAATGGGTAGCTCTGGGGGATGAAGTGGTGAAGGCAGCATACGATCAAGTAGGTAAAAAGACGAGGGCTAATAGAAATCCTTGGGTAACAGAAGAAATATTGAATTTAATTGATGAAAGGAGAAAATATAAAAATGCAGTAAATGAAGCAGGCAAAAAGGAATACAAACGTCTCAAAAATGAGATAGACACGAAGTGCAAAATGGCTAAGCAGGGATGGTTAGAGGACAAATGTAATGATGTAGAGGCTTGTCTCACTGGGGGTAAAATAGATACTGCCTACAGGAAAATTAAAGAGACCTTTCGAGAGAAGAGAACCACTTGTAACAATATCAAGAGCTCAGATGGCAACCCAGTTCTAAGCAAAGAAGGGAAGGCAGAAAGGTGGAAGGAGTATATAGAGGGTTTATACAAGGGCGATGTACTTGAGGACAATATTATGGAAATGGGAGAGGATGTAGATGAAGACGAAATGGGAGATAAGATACTGCGTGAAGAGTTTGACAGAGCACTGAAAGATCTGAGTCGAAACAAGGCCCCGGGAGTAGACAACATTCCATTAGAACTACTGATGGCCTCGGGAGAGCCAGTCTTGACAAAACTCTACCATCTGGTGAGCACGATGTATGAGACAGGCGAAATACCCTCAGACTTCAAGAAGAATATAATAATTCCAATCCCAAAGAAAGCAGGTGTTGACAGATGTGAAAATTACCGAACTATCAGTTTAATAAGTCACAGCTGCAAAATACTAACGCAAATTCTTTACAGACGAATGGAAAAACTGGTAGAAGCCGACCTCGGGGAAGATCAGTTTGGATTCCGTAGAAATGTTGCAACACGTGAGGCAATACTGACCTTACGACTTATCTTGGAACAAAGATTAAGAAAAGGCAAACCTACGTTTCTAGCATTTGTAGACTTAGAGAAAGCTTTTGACAATGTTGACTGGAATACTCTCTTTCAAATTCTGAAGGTGGCAGGAGTAAAATACAGGGAGCGAAAGGCTATTTACAATTTGTACAGAAACCAGGTGGCAGTTATAAGAGTCGAGGGGCATGAAAGGGAAGCAGTGGTTGGGAAAGGAGTGAGACAGGGTTGTAGCCTCTCCCCGATGTTATTCAATCTGTATATTGAGCAAGCAGTAAAGGAAACAAAAGAAAAATTCGGAGTAGGAATTAAAATTCATGGAGAAGAAGTAAAATCTTTGAGGTTTGCCGATGACATTGTAATTCTGTCAGAGACAGCAAAGGACTTGGAAGAGCAGTTGAACGGAATGGACAGTGTCTTGAAAGGAGGATATAAGATGAACATCAACAAAAGCAAAACGAGGATAATGGAATGTAGTCAAATTAAGTCGGGTGATGCTGAGGGAATTAGATTAGGAAATGAGACACTTAAAGTAGTAAAGGAGTTTTGCTATTTAGGGAGTAAAATAACCAATGATGGTCGAAGCAGAGAGGATATAAAATGTAGACTGGCAATGGCAAGGAAAGCGTTTCTCAAGAAGAGAAATTTGTTAACATCGAGTATAGATTTAGGTGTCAGGAAGTCGTTTCTGAAAATATTTGTATGGAGTGTAGCCATGTATGGAAGTGAGACATGGACGATAACTAGTTTGGACAAGAAGAGAATAGAAGCTTTCGAAATGTGGTGCTACAGAAGAATGCTGAAGATAAGGTGGGTAGATCACGTAACTAATGAGGAGGTATTGAATAGGATTGGGGAGAAGAGAAGTTTGTGGCACAACTTGACTAGAAGAAGGGATCGGTTGGTAGGACATGTTTTGAGGCATCAAGGGATCACAAATTTAGCATTGGAGGGCAGCGTGGAGGGTAAAAATCGTAGAGGGAGACCAAGAGATGGATACACTAAGCAGATTCAGAAGGATGTAGGTTGCAGTAGGTACTGGGAGATGAAGAAGCTTGCACAGGATGGAGTAGCATGGAGAGCTGCATCAAACCAGTCTCAGGACTGAAGACCACAACAACAACAACTGTGTCATTAGGCGTTTGATTCTCTTTCTGTGTTAGGCTTTTGTTATATTCACATTTGTTGTTTATTAATACCGTTAATAACAGTAGTTACTTCCCTTGTAGAGTAAGTTTGTGATTATTGTAGTCAGGTTTTTAACATCTTCTTATTGTAGTAGCGGAACTTAGAAAATGGAAAATTTTACCATGAGTGAGAAGTGTGGGCTTTGCCGTAGGTTCGTGAGTAGTGGATTGCGGTGTGAGACTTGTTCGAACTATTTTCACTGGGGGGAATGCAGTGGGGAAGCCAGTTGGCATTCTGGTGAGATCCTCTCCTGGAACTGCAGGTTACGTAGGAAGAGTAAGTTGATAGAGGAGCAGGAGCGTAAGACCTGTGCCCTTCAGGTGCAGTTGAAAAACGCACAGGAGGAGCTAGATAGGATGAGGAGGGAGAAAGGTGTTGGGGAATGGGAGCTGGCTGTTGGCAAGAGATCTGCTAGGAGAAGAAGATTTTTAGATAGTTTTACTATTGGTGTTTATAATAGATATGACCAAGTGTCAGAGTCTAGTGGAGAGGAATCTCTAGTAGCTGTAGATGTAGGAAGTATGCAGCAGACCTCAGTAGTTATGGCGGCTAGAACAGTTGCAAAGTCGAAGAGGAAGAAGAAGGTTCTGCTGTTAGGTAGTTCTTATGGCAGAGGTGTAGGCCAGCATTTGCAGGAAGTGCTGGGGAGTGAGAACCAGGTCACCAGCATTGTGAAGCCTAATGCAGGATTGGCTCAGGTGACTGTTAACATAGGGGGGTTATGTAGGGATTTTACTAAAGATGATCAGGTAGTGATTGTGGGTGGGGCTGGTAATAGTATTGACAGGGATGGTGAGTATGACATAGATGGTGACCTGGAAAAGATAGCCACTCAGACTGGCAACACGAATGTGCATTTCGTGGAACTGTTTCAGCGTCACGATCGGCCTCATCTTAATACAGCCGTCAGGCGTAATAACTTGGGGGTGCGCTGATGACAGAAAGCATGGGTCACATTTCGGTGGTGTCGGTGGAGTCTATCAGCAGGACGTGTTTCACTAGACATGGCCTGCACCTCAACAGGTATGGGAAGGGGAGGTTGGCAAAGCTTATAGGTGACAGCATAGGTGGGGTTGGTGGGATCACTCATGGGAAAATTCCTGCAGTAGTGGGTGTTAGAGCTGCACCCTTTTTTAGATTGAAGTCAGCTGATAGGTATTCCTGCTTATGGGAAAGTTAGTGAACTGCTTATAGATGTTGACTCTGAAATTATTGGTATATCTGAACACTTCTTAAATAAGGAGATAATTCAGAGGCTTCCTTTACCAGGATACAGGTTGGCTGGCAGCGTTTCGAAGAGCTCTTTGCGGTGTGGGGGAGAAGCCATGTATGTGAAAAACGGCATCCCATTTGAGTCAATTGATGTTTCAAAGTACTGCGCTGAAAAGGTGTTTGAATGCTGTGCAGGTGTGATTAAATTTAACGGAGTTAAACTTCTAACTGTTGATATTTATAGATCCCCAGACTCCGATTTCACAACATTTTTGCTAAAGCTAGAGGAGGTTCTTGGTTCACTTTATAGGAAATACAAAAAGTTAGTTATATGTGGTGACTTCAATATTAATTGTATAAGTGATTGTGCAAGGAAGAGGATGCTGGTAGACCTCCTTAATTCATATAATCTTATGCAAACCGTATTCTTTCCAACGAGAGTGCAAGGGAACAGTAGAACAACCATAGACAACATTTTTGTTCATTTCTCATTACTAGAAGGGCATTCTGTTAGCAAAATGGTAAATGGCCTTTCAGATCATGATGCACAAATTTTAACTCTAAAAGATTTTTGTGCTGCAACACGTGTTAAATATAGTCATCAGCTGTTTAGGAAAGCTGATCCAGTTGCTGTAGAGACCTTTGTAAACCTTATCAAGGAACAAGAGTGGCAAGATGTTTATAGCGCTGATACAGTAGACGATAAATATAATGCTTTTCTCAAGACTTTTCTCGTGCTCTTTGAAAGTTTCTTTCCGTTAGAACGTTCAAAACAGGGTACTAACACAAACAGGCAGCCTGGGTGGCTGATTAGAGGGATAAGAATGTCTTGTAGAACAAAGTGGCAATTATATCAAAACGTTAGAAACAGTCAAAATCTAAATACAGCAGCCCATTACAAACAGTATTGTAAGGTGCTTGAAAATGTTATTAGGAAGGCAAAAAGTATGTGGTATGCAGATACAATAGCTAAGTCTCAGGATAAAATTAAAACCATATGGTCAGACATAAAGGAAGTGGCTGGTCTGCAGAGACAGGTCGAGGTTATAGAATCAGTGTGTAGTGGGAATGTCTGTGTTACTGATATGTCGCATATATGTACAGTATTTAATAATCACTTTCTGAATATAGCAGGTGAACTAAATAGAAACCTAGTCCTAACAGGGAATCATATAGCGCTCTTAGAAAAAAGTGTTCCGAGACTGTTACCTGAAATGCTCCTCCATGATACTGACAAGAGGGAGATTGAGTTAATAATTAAATCACTAAAGACCAAGAACTCTAATGGATATGACGGGGTATCTAGCAGAATACTGAAGTATTGTTCTATGAATGTTAGCCCAGTACTTAGCCATATCTGTAACTTTTCCTTTAGGAGTAATCGGTTTCCTGACCGATTAAAGTACTCGGTAGTGAAGCCACTTTATAAAAAGGAAGACATTGTTAATGTTGACAATTTTAGACCTATTTCTATGCCATCGGTGTTTGCTAAAGTTATCGAAAAGGTTGTATATACAAGGTTACTGGAGCATTTAAATTCACATAATTTGCTGTCAAATGTTCATTTTGGTTTTAGAAATGGTTTAACAACTGAAAATGCTATATTCTCTTTTCCCTGTGAGGTTTTGGACGGATTAAATAAAAGGTTGCGAACGCTAGGTGTTTTCTTTGATTTAACGAAGGCTTTTGACTTTGTTGACCACAAAATATTACTGCAGAAGTTGGACCATTATGGAGTAAGGGGAGTACCTTACAATTGGTTCGTCTCTTACTTTAAGAACAGAAAGCTGAAGGTAATTCTCAGCAACATTGAAAGTGGTAGTGATGTTCAGTCCCAATGGGGCACTGTTAAGTGGGGCGTTCCCCAAGGGTCGGTGTTGGGGCCACTGCTGTTTCTTATTTATATAAATGATATGCCTTCTAGTATTACAGGTGATTCAAAAATATTTCTGTTTGCTGATGACACCAGCTTGATAGTGAAGGATCTTGTGTGTAATATTGAAACAGTGTCAAATAATGTAGTTCATGAAATAAGTTCGTGGCTTGTGGAAAATAATTTGATGCTAAATCACAGTAAGACTCAGTTTTTACAGTTTCTAACTCACAATTCAACAAGAACCGATATTTTGATCAGAGAGAATGGGCATATTATAAGCGAGACGGAACAGTTCAAGTTCCTAGACGTTCGGATAGATAGTAAGCTGTTGTGGAAACCCCATGTCCAGGATCTTGTTCAGAAACTAAATGCTGCTTTATTTACCATTAGAACAGCATCTGAAATAAGTGACACTTCAACACGAAAAGTAGTTTACTTCGCATATTTTCATATGCTTATGTCATATCGTATTATTTTTTGGGGTAATTCTTCTGATTCAAAAAAGGTATTTTTGGCTGAAAAACGGGCTGTTCGAGCTATATGTGGTGTAAGTTCGAGAACCTCTTGTCGACCCCTATTCAATAGTCTGGGAATTCTGACATTGCCCTCACAGTATTTATTTTCTTTAATATCGTTTGTTGTTAGCAATATTATCCTATTCCCAAGAGTTAGCAGCTTTCACTCAGTTAATACTAGGCAGAAATCCAATCTGCACGTGGAATGCACTTCCTTGACTCTTGTGAAGAAAGGAGTGCAGTATGCAGTATTTTGCTGCATCCATTTTCAATAAGCTACCACAAGAACTCAAAAATCTTAGCAGTAGAACAAACTCTTTTAAGTCTAAACTGAAGAGTTTCCTCATGGCTCTTTCCTTCTATTCTGTCGAGGAGCTCCTGGAAGGGCTAAAAACTTGAACAAATTCCAGTGTTACATTGTTGATTTTCTTTATTTAAACTTACGACTTGTCACCTGAATATGTTTTTTTTATATTTCATTTTATCTGTTTCTAATATCGTGTTATAATTTCATGTATTGACTCGTTCCATGACCATGGAGACTTCTCCTTAATTTGGTCTCACGGAACAATAAATAAATAAATAAATAAATAAAATGACATGGCTCGATCAGGCCGCCAAGGGCTAATACTGCAGTGGATGACCGCTACCTACGCATTATGGCTCGGATTAACCCTGACAGCAATGCCACCATGTTGAATAATGCTTTTCGTGCAGTTACAGGACGGCGTGTTACAACTCCAACTGTGCGCAATAGCCTGTATGATGAGCAACTTTACTCCAGACGTCCATGGCGATGTCCATCTTTGCAATCACGACACCATGCAGCGTCGTACAGATGGGCCCATCAACATGACGAATGGACCGCTCGGGATTTGCATCACGTTCTCTTCACCGATGAGTGTCGCATATGCCTTCAACCGGACAATCGTCGGAGACGTGTTTGGAGGCAACCCGGTCAGGCTGAGCGCATTAGACACACTGTCCAGTGAGTGCAGCTGGGTGGAGGTTCCCTGCTGTCTTGGATGGCATTATGTGCGGCTGACGTACGCTGCTGGTGGTCATTAAAGGTGTCGTAACGGCTGTACGTGAATGCCATCTTCCAACCGACAGTGCAACCATATCGGCAGCATATTGGCGAGGCATTCGTCTTCATGGACGACAATTCGCACCCCCATCATGCAAATCTAGTGAATGACGTCCTTCAGGATAACGACTGAAATGTGATTTCGCAGGACAGAAAGGACCAGACTGTGGAAGGGGCCCAAATCAGTTGCTGCTAGTTGCACAAACATACCTACTTTATTTGCTAAAAACACTTAATCACACATGTGATTAAAAGAATTCAGAAACAATACGCTGAAGGCCAGAACACGAGTTATTAAATTTTCTTTAAGGAATGCACACGGCTGAAGGCCTTAGTTACAAAACTGAAGAACTGAGGGCTTAAGACCTGAATAACAAGGACTCCAGAAAGGAAATTTTAAAAATTTTAGACAAAGACCTTTCTAATTTTAATTTAAGTAGGCTGAAGGCCTTATCTTAAAATATTTCACATAAGGTTTGGCTGAAGGCCATATACTGATCATGGAACAACTCAAGGCTTAGGACCTGGGTAACAAAATTAAGATAGAGAGAAAATTTTCAAATTTTCATATTATGATTTTTTTTCAGACGGCTGAAGGCCATATCTTAAAATACTTTACATAAAGCTCGGCTGAAGGCCACATACTGAATATTAAAACAAACTACATCAATACACGGCTGAAGGCCTCGCCACTAAAGAAAATCGCAATCTCAAACAACAGAACAGTGGTGTTCAAAAGTGTTTCAAGGGTCAGCCTGGGGAGGAAACTCTAACGACAGGTTAGGTGAGACAGGCAGCCAAATGGAAAACACTAAAAATCAGGTGGCAGCACGACCAACCGACAATCCAATCAATTCCCTTCCATCCAACGAATGGCACGACAACCGAAAATATCAGCGGGAACGAAGATCGCAGCAGCACTAAGTCTTGACAATTGGCTTCTAAACACAGTCAAGGCACAATAACCACTCAAAGAAGAAAACACTGAACAACATCAAAGCTGTCGAACTACGTGCCATGCCAGACAGCATCAACACGGTGAGGAAAACACACTGCAGGAAAAGTACGTTAACAAACAGAGCATATAACCGGAATGTTAACGGCCACAAGGCAGAAGATACCACTCGCGCACTTCACCAATAAGTTACAATCATTTCAATAGTTAAACACCATACAGGAAGATGGCTGCAATATTTTGCTGACTACAGCACACCATACGTTGCTGCTTGCGGGGAAGGCCCAGAAAGCAACAACTTGCAATGAACAAAGAGATTTCACAGCAGTTGAGGTTACATAACAGGTTAACTGACTACTCAACACCAGTATCGAGGTTCGGTGGGCGACGAACTTTGCAGCTCTGGCAGCTACCGCCTCACAGCTCCGACCGCGCTTGCACGCCGCCAGTGGCCCTGGCCTGACCACATGCCGCAGAGACTTCCTCGCTGCTCTGCCGCAACCAACCGACTCCTACTCCAGTACGCAGACAGCATTCATAAATCCTCAGTGGAAATCACAGAAGCTAAAGACAGTTCCACGTAAACACTTGCACCAAGAACTCCGACAATCCTAAAACGAGTCACTGTGGAACAACAAGGAGAAATCACAAGTCGACACACAGAGTTTCCACAAGCGGTCGGCGACCAAATACACGTCGCACGATGAGACGACCGACCGAACGACCAACCCAGGTCGTCCCTACTCAAACTATGTGTGTCGGCAACGGTTAGGGCGAGTCTTGGCTGTCCGGAGCCCACAGCAGCTGCAACCCGACTCAACTAGATGTCCGTTCGGAACTCGGAAACACGGTGACCCGGGCACACTGGCTTGGACCCAAACATGCAGAGGTAACTCTTGCCTGCACGAGGAAGAAACCGACACTCCTCCGGCAATACGACCAACTCACGAGGCCCAGAAATGGTCAATTGAAGGGGTCGCTGTAAGAAAATGCTAGCCATCAATCAAGGATTAAACTGAACTTTATCTGTTGTTTCCTAACACACAGCGTTCTGGGAGATAGTAGTTTCATGTCATAATGCACTGCCTACTCTGTTTATGTCCTTGTCTTTAAAATTAACGAAACATGTGACATACAATAATTCAGAACATGATGTTAACTAGCACTTTCTTCCGCCATCTGCTTCAGTGTCGTATGCTATTTTACACCTGACGTGCCTTAGAAGAAAAAGAAACTGCTGTCATTTCTTACAGCTCGACAGCTTTTAGTGCCTGGAAATTTTCAGCATCCAGAACTGTGTTAAGCGCAAAAAACTTTCATGATACTATATCTGACACAGCTGAAAACAGTAAATGCTTCCCATTTTTTCTCGAGATAACAAATCTCCTCGCAGTAATTTCATTTGTAATAAAGCTCGACCGTCTTAACGTCTTCACTGTCTTATATATATCTGTTCCTAAAACGGTGTTAGCTCAACGATTTGCCGAAAGGCGGAGTTGACGCTAAGTGCCTCGCCTGAATTGCGTGACGTCATAGTTGAGTTGTGATGGCTTGTCCTTTAGGTGGCGACGACGTGTGACATCAGAAGTGGACGACCTGTACTTGGTTGTATGGGCACAACCGTACCGCCTAAATACTGGACGGCAATTGGCATCTTACCTTGCAGCATCGCCTGAACGTGTTATATCGTGGCATACGGTAGAGTGCCCTGGTGTATGTGTTCCTCTAACGTGTCTTCAGAAAAGGTGTGGGGCGGCGGGTGTAAATTATTACTGTTGTATATACACTCCTGGAAATGGAAAAAAGAACACATTGACACCGGTGTGTCAGACCCACCATACTTGCTCCGGACAGTGCGAGAGGGCTGTACAAGCAATGATCACACGCACGGCACAGCGGACACACCAGGAACCGCGGTGTTGGCCGTCGAATGGCGCTAGCTGCGCAGCATTTGTGCACCGCCGCCGTCAGTGTCAGCCAGTTTGCCGTGGCATACGGAGCTCCATCGCAGTCTTTAACACTGGTAGCATGCCGCGACAGCGTGGACGTGAACCGTATGTGCAGTTGATGGACTTTGAGCGAGGGCGTATAGTGGGCATGCGGGAGGCCGGGTGGACGTACCGCCGAATTGCTCAACACGTGGGGCGTGAGGTCTCCACAGTACATCGATGTTGTCGCCAGTGGTCGGCGGAAGGTGCACGTGCCCGTCGACCTGGGACCGGACCGCAGCGACGCACGGATGCACGCCAAGACCGTAGGATCCTACGCAGTGCCGTAGGGGACCGCACCGCCACTTCCCAGCAAATTAGGGACACTGTTGCTCCTGGGGTATCGGCGAGGACCATTCGCAACCGTCTCCATGAAGCTGGGCTACGGTCCCGCACACCGTTAGGCCGTCTTCCGCTCACGCCCCAACATCGTGCAGCCCGCCTCCAGTGGTGTCGCGGCAGGCGTGAATGGAGGGACGAATGGAGACGTGTCGTCTTCAGCGATGAGAGTCGCTTCTGCCTTGGTGCCAATGATGGTCGTATGCGTGTTTGGCGCCGTGCAGGTGAGCGCCACAATCAGAACTGCATACGACCGAGGCACACAGGGCCAACACCCGGCATCATGGTGTGGGGAGCGATCTCCTACACTGGCCGTAAACCACTGATGATCGTCGAGAGGACACTGAATAGTGCACGGTACATCCAAACCGTCATCGAACCCATCGTTCTACCATTCCTAGACCGGCAAGGGAACTTGCTGTTCCAACAGGACAATGCACGTCCGCATGTATCCCGTGCCACCCAACGTGCTCTAGAAGGTGTAAGTCAACTACCCTGGCCAGCAAGATCTCCGGATCTGTCCCCCATTGAGCATGTTTGGGACTGGATGAAGCGTCGTCTCACGCGGTCTGCACGTCCAGCACGAACGCTGGTCCAACTGAGGCGCCAGGTGGAAATGGCATGGCAAGCCGTCCCACAGGACTACATCCAGCATCTCTACGATCGTCTCCATGGGAGAATAGCAGCCTGCATTGCTGCGAAAGGTGGATATACACTGTACTAGTGCCGACATTGTGCATGCTCTGTTGCCTGTGTCTATGTGCCTGTGGCTCTGTCAGTGTGATCATGTGATGTATCTGACCCCAGGAATGTGTCAATAAAGTTTCCCCTTCCTGGGACAATGAATTCACGGTGTTCTTATTTCAATTTCCAGGAGTGTATAAATGTTTGGTTTGTAGAATGTAAAACCAGTTCCTATTATTTAGAATGTTATTTATGCTGTCTTTCGCCGTTCTCAACACTGGCTCTCTAACTACAATATTGGCAACCAGAAAGTGATTAGCAAAACGTGAAGCCTGTAATTAGAATTCCTAGTGCCCACTTCATCTGAGAATACACTTATAGTTACAGCTTATAGCTCTGAGGAATTAGGAGATTGTCTGGGATTTCTAATCAAAAACAGTCGTGAAAAAACGGTCTGTATTCTGAAAGTCACAGATGAAAACAAAAGAATCCACACAATCTAACTAACAGAGCAGTTCAGAGTCCAATGCGCTGATGCCACTATAACTGTCCAAATTAAATATTTAAATGAATGCTCGCCATAATTTGGTGATAATGTTTCATCAAACGCCACGCTAAATAATGGTAGAATGTCTGTCCCGCAGCGGCACGTGAAAATACACTCCTGGAAATTGAAATAAGAACACCGTGAATTCATTGTCCCAGGAAGGGCAAACTTTATTGACACATTCCTGGGGTCAGATACATCACATGATCACACTGACAGAACCACAGGCACATAGACACAGGCAACAGAGCATGCACAATGTCGGCACTAGTACAGTGTATATCCACCTTTCGCAGCAATGCAGGCTGCTATTCTCCCATGGAGACGATCGTAGAGATGCTGGATGTAGTCCTGTGGAACGGCTTGCCATGCCATTTCCACCTGGCGCCTCAGTTGGACCAGCGGTCGTGCTGGACGTGCAGACCGCGTGAGACGACGCTTCATCCGGTCCCAAACATGCTCAATGGGGGACAGATCCGGAGATCTTGCTGGTCAGGGTAGTTGACTTACACCTTCTAGAGCACGTTGGGTGGCACGGGATACATGCGGACGTGCATTGTCCTGTTGGAACAGCAAGTTCCCTTGCCGGTCTAGGAATGGTAGAACGATGGGTTCGATGACGGTTTGGATGTACCGTGCACTATTCAGTGTCCCCTCGACGATCACCAGTGGTGTAAGGCCAGTGTAGGAGATCGCTCCCCACACCATGATGCCGGGTGTTGGCCCTGTGTGCCTCGGTCGTATGCAGTCCTGATTGTGGCGCTCACCTGCACGGCGCCAAACACGCATACGACCATCATTGGCACCAAGGCAGACTCTCATCGCTGAAGACGACACGTCTCCATTCGTCCCTCCATTCACGCCTGTCGCGACACCACTGGAGGCGGGCTGCATGATGTTGGGGCGTGAGCGGAAGACGGCCTAACGGTGTGCGGGACCGTAGCCCAGCTTCATGGAGACGGTTGCGAATGGTCCTCGCCGATACCCCAGGAGCAACAGTGTCCCTAATTTGCTGGGAAGTGGCGGTGCGGTCCCCTACGGCACTGCGTAGGATCCTACGGTCTTGGCGTGCATCCGTGCGTCGCTGCGGTCCGGTCCCAGGTCGACGGGCACGTGCACCTTCCGCCGACCACTGGCGACAACATCGATGTACTGTGGAGACCTCACGCCCCACGTGTTGAGCAATTCGGCGGTACGTCCACCCGGCCTCCCGCATGCCCACTATACGCCCTCGCTCAAAGTCCGTCAACTGCACTTACGGTTCACGTCCACGCTGTCGCGGCATGCTACCAGTGTTAAAGACTGCGATGGAGCTCCGTATGCCACGGCAGACTGGCTGACACTGACGGCGGTGGTGCACAAATGGTGCGCAGCTAGCGCCATTCGACGGCCAACACCGCGGTTCCTGGTGTGTCCGCTGTGCCGTGCGTGTGATCATTGCTTGTACAGCCCTCTCGCAGTGTCCGGAGCAAGTATGGTGGGTCTGACACACCGGTGTCAATGTGTTCTTTTTTCCATTTCCAGGAGTGTACGACATACGCAAACTGAAAATAGATAATTAAAGTCAACCCAGAATTAACACTTCACTCGAAAATGATTTCATGGTTACGCGTATTCCGAGTAACTTAATACGGCACCCGAGGCTGTTTGTAGCAATGATACCGACGCGACGTGACTCCCGATACAGATGGTGTGCTATTCAGCGTCTGGAGAAAACTGGGGCCTTGCTTCCTCGCGCAGCGTTCTTATATATAAGAACGCCTGATCAAATCGGCTCTCCCGACTAGCCGCTGGACTAGTAATGCACCACTTTAGGTTACTGAATAAATCATAGCTTCTTTTGCTGATGGCTGATGAAGCTCTTAATTTAAATGTGCATTCAGCACACAGGTAAGTAATCATGATAAAAGTTTGACGTGGCTAAGTTAAATATTTTGGGCGAGAGAATTAATTTAATTACATTGCACGCAGTAGACGAGCTCTGAACTGGCCCTTTGGAGATACGCTATCGCTATAGTTTTATAGGTATTCAAATGAAACTTCTCACATCTTTATGATTATAGCGGATCTCCATTCTACTTAAATATAAACATCCTAGCCTTATTTATTAGCCTACTTAATCTATCTTGCTTCCTTAATTTTTAAGACAAAACCAGAAAATCATGAATTTCCACTAAAATTTTAATTTGTGAAATCCAAAGTACTGTTTTTATTAAATTATTATGAAAGGGGAATCTAAATATAAATTTTTAACTCTCTATCTCTTTTCTGTTGCGCCAATAATTTTTACAGAAAAACGTCCAAATTTCGAAAATGGTTAAAGTTATCGAACTGATATTCAACACATGTTGATTTAGTATTACTCCTGACATGCTGGAAATGTTTTAGGTTATTTGCTTGATTTTTAAAGTATTGCGCAACATTTATGACGTCAGAGCTAGTTACAGCGGACTGGCTGGCACACAATGGAAAGACTGATGTGCATTTATTACGGCGTGAGTAGGCTGCTTCCCTACAAAGGGAACCTTTACGATGGAGCCGACAACATACCACCTGGGTGTTAGAACAGTGGATCAGTGTTTTTTTCACAGCTAACTCTCTATTTTGTCTGAAAAGTGATTCTCGACGGATTCGCGTCTGGAGGGAGCGTGGAACACAACTTCGGTGCCCAGACATTGAGGAAAGAGACCGATATCGAGGATGATCCCTAATGGTGTGGGCAGAGATCGAGAATGATCCCTAACCGTGTGGGCAGAGATTATGTTGACCTCTCGAACACGTCAGCATGAAATTGTGTGGGTAAATCGGCAAGGTTTATCTGCTGTCAGGTATCGTGGCGAGATCATGGGACCTCATGTGCGGCTGTTGCGAGTTGCTGTGGGCTCAGACATGACCCAGGGAACCACTACAACGTACACGTCTAAATAACGGTGTATTTGCACAAAACATGCAACAGTGTCCATACATTTTAATGTGAGGCGGACATGTTACACCGTCAACAAAATAAGGTGCTTTAGAAATCATATAAATTTTACAGTGTGGTAGTATACGTTGTAGTGATTCACCAACAAATTTGTGCAAACAAAGCTCACAAATGTGCCAAATTATTAATTAAATGCAATTTCATAAAACTGAACACAAATTTTAAACCCACTTTGCCAAAATGAACAACGGCCGAAATTCGACATTGTCAGCAAACACATTCTCCGCCATGGAATTCGTTCATTTAGTTTAATTTTTCCGCCAGCGTGAATTGCATCACAAACTATTTCCTTAATCATTGGAACATTGGCACTGTTGGTATACAACATTCTGATAACTGAATCGCTCTTAACACTGACTTCATTCTGACAATTCTAAAATTGCTTACAATATCTTCTTCTATGAGATGTGGCACACCAAGTTCAAATGCATCAATAGCATTATCTTGTCGACCACAGAAGACACCACGTGCAAGTTTTATACAAAGACTCCATTATTGAAAAGTGTAATTACTGTAGCAGATTCTTGGTTGAACAGTGTAGAGGTTCCATTAGAAGCGCACGACATTATGTGAAAACGAGAATTTGACGTCCCTTATATACTTCATATTTCACGTTGTTGCTAGGGCACATCCTTATCTGCCACTGCATAACACTCACATTTCAAAATTTCTGCACGTGCCAACCTTTTGCTGGCGTGGATGCTTGCCCAGATAATGTCCTAACCGGACTATTATCTCAGCGGGACAGTGACGCCGCCATGCTGACCTCAGTTGACCCCGGTCAACGACCTTGGGTGTCGAAACATGAAACATGGCACTGCGTGCAATTTCGTTTCATGACACCCAAGGCACGCCATATTTATAGGGTTTCCAGGCCCAACATAATCGCTACCTGGTAACGTTAATCCTTTATTTTTCACTCTTTCAATTAATTTCGTTGTCCTGTATGCTACTCCAGTACCTGCTGAAGCTGTTACACCATCAGCGCCAGCTATTTGTGCAGTTGATAACCTCATAGAACACAGGCGGTTGAACTTTTCTTGGAAATGGAAGACACAGAACACATGGAATGGGCTGCTCGCTCTCCCTGTTTGAATCCCGTAGAGTATGCCTGGCATGCACTAGGCAGCACCACGTCAGCATCCACCTACAGGTCTCCACGAGTTGCGAGCAGCTGTGTGGGAAGATGCGTGTTCTTGCCTCAACATGAGATTGATGTCATTATTCACAGCATGCCTCATTGTCGTCATGCCAGAGGTGCTCACACCCCATACTGAGTACATTCAACAGTTGTCGGAATGTGCATGCAAATCCGTGAAGTTAGAAACAACTAAGAACATTTTTGTATACCGTTATGAGTGTTGCAGTTGTTTACGTTCTGTATCCTTTACATTGTTTCTACTTTACTATCATCTGTTTATTCTGTTTTGTGGCAAAATAAAAGCAACCTTGCAAATTTCCGGATGTTGGTTTAATTTTGGACACCAGTTTATTTCAGGGTGGCATTTTTTAGCTGGCCTGTATAGTGTCCTCACTGCGTCACAAGCCTGCAACGCAGGCCGTTGTGGCCGAGCAGTTCAAGGCGCTTCCGTCTGGAACCGCGCGACTGCTACGGTCGCAGGTTCGAATCCTGCCTCTGGCATGGATGTGTGTGATGTCCTTAGGTTAGTCAGGTTTAAGTACCGTATTTACTCGAATCTAAGCCGCACTCGAATCTAAACCGCACCTGAAAAATGAGTCTCGAAAGCAAGGGAAAAAAAAATTTCCCGAATCTAAGGTGCACCTGAAATTTCAGACTCGAAATTCAAGGGGAGAGAAAAGTTTTAGACCGCACTTCCAAATCGGTACAAAGTTGGTCCATTGTAACATGAGACACAATTTATTTCGAATGGATGAAGATACAGCTACAGTAGTTTGGTTCGAGTCGTAAGCTTAACATTTAAGCTTTACCAAGTCTTGTGACAGCCAGAGCGAGAGCACCAGCAGCAGCGAGTACTGTTTGTATAAAGCGTTTATTTTGCATTTTGTTTACGACCTTCCACTAAGGAAGGGATTCTATTTGTGTTTATCTGCTCTGCATAGTAACTAACAGTTCTTGATAAAACTTTACGTAGTTTTCGTGTTAGATTTCTTAGTGTTTTCTTGATCGTTTAGAACAGAAAGCGCCCTAAAACCGTCTTTTGTTTGTTTCGCGGCCGTTAGCCACTAGTCACTTGAATCAGCAGTTGTCTTGTGACAGCCAGAGCGAGAGCACCAGCAGCAGCGAGTACTGTTTGTATAAAGCGTTTTTGTACTTATTTGCTGCTCTTAGCTTTTAAATAGTTTTTCTGGGAAAACCTAGCGTAGTTTTCGCGTCTCGTATTTCAGTGAGTGTTTCTTGATTATCAGAGTAGCTCATCAGAAGATTATCTTGGGAATTTGTCACCGTATAGAGTAGGGTAAACATAGTCATGTGTAGGGACTGTGGTTGTTGTGAGCGGACGCAAGGAGAATTGGCCACTCTTCGGGGGCAGGTGGAGGCTTTGTCTGTTAGGCTCATCAAGCTCGAGGCGCAGGCGTCGGCTCGTAGTGGCGTTGGGGCAACTGTGGTGAGACCTATGCCTACTTCGGTGGCCTTGGAATCACATGGAACCCCTGATGTCGCTGCGTCTTCCGGCAGTGAGCATCTTACCGGTCAGCCATCACTCCAGGGTGAATGGCGGACAGTGGTGGGCTCGCGCGTGCCTGGCCGAAAGGCGAAGGTGGGATCTGGCCGCGTGGCAGCTGCCTTACCCCTTTCCAACAGGTACGGGGTGCTTCCTAGTGGTGATGACATCGTTTCCGAGCCACCACAGGATGCCTCGCCTGTTGGGCCAGTGGCCGATTCTCCGGCAAGGTCCCGACAGTCACAGAGGGCGGGCCTATTAGTTATAGGGAGCTCCAACGTTAGGCGGGTTATGGAGCCCCTCAGGAAAATAGCGGGTAGGTCGGGGAAGAATGCCAGTGTGCACTCGGTGTGCTTGCCGGGGGGTCTCGTCCGTGATGTGGAGGAGGCCCTTCCGGCAGCTATTGAACGCACTGGGTGTGACCGGCTGCAGATAGTAGCACATGTCGGAACGAATGACGCCTGCCGCTTGGGTTCTGAGGCCATCCTTGGTTCCTTCCGGCGGCTGGCTGATTTAGTGAAGACAACCAGCATCGCACGCGGAGTGCAAGCTGAGCTTAATATCTGCAGCATAGTGCCCAGAGTCGATCGCGGTCCTCTGGTTTGGAGCCGTGTGGAGGGTCTAAACCAGAGGCTCAGACGACTCTGCGACTATAATGGTTGCAAATTCATCGATCTCCGTTATTGGGTGGAGAACTGTAGGCCCCCCCTAGACAGGTCAGGCGTGCACTACACACCGGAAGCAGCTACTAGGGTAGCAGAGTACGTGTGGCGTGCACACGGGGGTTTTTTAGGTTAGAGGGACCCCCCCTTGGGCGAAACGATAAAATACCTGACGGCTTACCAGAGAGGACATTATCATCGTTGATAAAGAACGTCCGTCCTCAGAGACCAAAAACAGGAAAAGTTAACGTAATATTGGTAAACTGCAGGAGTATCCAGGGCAAGGTTCCTGAATTAGTATCTCTTATTGAAGGAAATAGTGCGCATATAGTATTAGGAACGGAAAGTTGGTTAAAACCGGAAGTGAACAGTAACGAAATCCTAGACACAGAATGGAATATATACCGCAAGGATAGGATAAACGCCAATGGTGGAGGAGTATTTATAGCAGTAAAGAATTCAATAATATCCAGTGAAGTTATTAGCGAATGCGAATGTGAAATAATCTGGGTTAAGTTAAGTATCAAAGGTGGGTCAGATATGATAGTCGGATGCTTCTATAGACCACCTGCATCAGCAACCGTAGTAGTTGAGCGCCTCATAGAGAACCTGCAGAACGTCGTGAAGAAGTTTCGTGATCATACTATTGTAATAGGGGGAGACTTCAATCTACCAGGTATAGAATGGGATAGTCACACAATCAGAGCTGGAGCCAGGGACAGAGACTCTTGTGACATTATCCTGACTGCCTTGTCCGAGAATTACTTCGAGCAGATAGTTAGAGAACCAACTCGTGAAGCTAACGTTTTAGACCTCATAGCAACAAATAGACCGGAACTTTTCGACTCCGTGAATGTGGAAGAGGGTATCAGTGATCATAAGTCAGTGGTTGCATCAATGACTACAAGTGTAATAAGAAATGCCAAGAAAGGAAGGAAAATATATTTGCTTAACAAGAGTGATAGGGCACAAATCGCAGAATATCTGAGTGACCACCATCAAACGTTCATTTCTGAGGAAGAGGGTGTGGAACAAAAATGGAAAAAATTCAGAAACATCGTCCAGTACGCCTTAGATAAGTTCGTACCGACTAAGGTCCAAAGCGAGGGGAAAGATCCACCGTGGTATAACAATCATGTACGAAAGGTACTACGGAAACAAAGAAAGCTTCATCATAGGTTTAAGAATAGTCGAATCATAGCTGATAAGGAAAAGCTGAACGAAGCGAAAAAGAGCGTAAAGAGAGCAATGAGAGAAGCATTCAACGAATTCGAACATAAAACATTGGCAAACAATCTAAACAAGAACCCTAAAAAGTTTTGGTCATATGTAAAATCGGTAAGCGGATCTAAATCCCCTATTCAGTCACTCGTTGACCACGATGGCACCGAAACAGAGGACGACCGAAGAAAGGCAGAAATACTGAATTCAGTGTTCCGAAACTGTTTCACTGCGGAAAATCGTAACACGGTCCCTGACTTCAGCCGTCGCACGGACGCCAAAATGGAAAATATTGAAATAAACGATATCGGAATTGAAAAACAACTGCTATCACTTAGTAGCGGAAAAGCATCCGGACCAGACGAGATACCCTTAAGATTCTACAGTGATTATGCTAAAGAACTTGCCCCCTTTCTATCAGCAATTTATCGTAGATCGCTGGAAGAACGTAAAGTACCTAGCGACTGGAAGAAAGCGCAGGTCGTTCCCATTTTCAAAAAGGGTCATAAATCAGATGCGAATAATTATAGGCCTATTTCGCTTACGTCAATCTGTTGTAGAATAATGGAACATGTTTTGTGTTCTCGTATTATGACGTTCTTAGATAATACAAATCTCGTTCATCATAACCAACATGGATTCCGCAAACAGAGATCATGTGAAACTCAGCTCGCCCTATTTGCCCAAGAAATTCACAGTGCCGTAGACACTGGCGAGCAGATTGATGCCGTATTCCTGGACTTCAGGAAGGCATTTGATACGGTTCCGCACTTACGTTTAGTGAAAAAAATACGAGCTTACGGAATATCGGACCAGGTTTGTGATTGGATTCAGGATTTCCTAGAAGAAAGAACACAACATGTCATTCTTAACGGTTCAAAATCTGCAGATGTAGAGGTAATTTCGGGAGTACCGCAGGGAAGCGTGATAGGACCTTTATTGTTTACAATATACATAAATGACTTAGTTGACAACATCGGTAGCTCCGTGAGGCTATTTGCAGATGACACGGTTGTCTACAAGAAAGTAGCAACATCAGAAGACTCGTACGTACTCCAGGAGGACCTGCAGAGGATTAATGCATGGTGCGACAGCTGGCAGCTTTCCCTAAACGTAGATAAATGTAATATAATGCGCATACATAGGGGCAGAAATCCATTCCAGTACGATTATGCCATAGGTGGTAAATCATTGGAAGCGGTAACGACCGTAAAATACTTAGGAGTTACTATCCGGAGCGATCTGAAGTGGAATGATCACATAAAACAAATAGTGGGAAAAGCAGGCGCCAGGTTGAGATTCATAGGAAGAATTCTAAGAAAATGTGACTCATCGACGAAAGAAGTAGCTTACAAAACGCTTGTTCGTCCGATTCTTGAGTATTGCTCATCAGTATGGGACCCTTACCAGGTTGGATTAATAGAAGAGATAGACATGATCCAGCGAAAAGCAGCGCGATTCGTCATGGGGACATTTAGCCAGCGCGAGAGCGTTACGGAGATGCTGAACAAGCTCCAGTGGCGGACACTTCAAGAAAGGCGTTACGCAATACGGAGAGGTTTATTATCGAAATTACGAGAGAGCACATTCCGGGAAGAGATGGGCAACATATTACTACCGCCCACATATATCTCGCGTAATGATCACAACGAAAAGATCCGAGAAATTAGAGCAAATACGGAGACTTACAAGCAGTCGTTCTTCCCACGCACAATTCGTGAATGGAACAGGGAAGGGGGGATCAGATAGTGGTACAATAAGTACCCTCCGCCACACACCGTAAGGTGGCTCGCGGAGTATAGATGTAGATGTAGATGTAGCCAATGGTATGTGTCAGGCGCTCAGTCCGTATTTATACGGGTACCCTTCGTTTTTCACATGATTTGTCTGGTTTGAATCGATTGCTTATTTTGCTGTAATCTAATCAGTGGCGCTCTCTTAGTTATAGGTGTTTACGGCACTCTAAACTGAAAATGCATTATTGTACTGTGTTATGCATTGTTTGTCATATTCTGATAATGAGTGATTACGACCTGTCGCCGCTCGAGGCATGGCTTGCTTTTGTGTGCGCTACCGCCGCTTACAATAAAAAGAAGAGAGGAATTGTCTCATAAGCGAAACAATGACAAGTGACTGTTATTTGTTGTTACTTACACTGCTGCTTTCTTTGATAATGATCAACAAGAACCAAATAATAGACTGCATATGATAGATGTTCTGAACGAGAGTTTAGTGAAAATTTTTCTCCGTTTGAAAATCCTTGCAGACTCTTCTTTATTACATAACATTCTGTACAGAAATTAGAGTCGTCTTAGATTTAAAAATCTAGTCGGTAGCCGTGCTTCATTTCTGACTGTATTACTATTCAGCATAAGAATAATACGAATATAAACATGACATGATACGTATATTATTTCGCGCTTGCTGTTGTCTCACTCTAGTTTCGTAGTTTATTATGCAGACAGGTTTTAAATGAGATAGCAGCAAACAAGAAAGAATACATGGCATAATGTTTACATTCGTCTACCTTTTCTTTTAATTTATTTACTGGCGCAGAGGTTTTGGCGCCAGTATTTATCTTTGAGTCTGCACAAGCATGCCTGTGTAGCGCTACATATATTCGACGGCAGAAGTTAGTTGTGGCGGCACCTACCAAAATTCTTCAGATCTTCCGTTTACTCTGCACTCGATTCTAAGCCGCAGGCGGTTTTTTGGATTACAAAAAGCGGAAAAAAGTACCGCTTAGATTCGAGTAAATACGGTAGTTCTAAGTTCTAAGGGACTGATGACCTGAGATGTTCGAGTCCCATAGTGGTCAGAGCCATTTGAACCATATTTGAGCCTGAAACGCCACCAGTCGGCGCTGGGGAGTGGTCATTGTTCAAATGGCTCTAAGCACCATGGGAATTAACATCTGAGGTCATCAGTCCCACAGAACGTAGAACTACTTAAACCTAACTAACCTAAGGACATCACACGCATCCATGCCCGAGGCAGGATTCGAACCTGCGACCATAGCGGTCGCGCAATTCCAGACTGAAGCGCCTAGAACCGCCCGGCCACACCGACCGGCGATCATGGTAATATTCGGCCCATCAGTGTACAAGTTCGAGAAAGGAGCTATTAATCCATTTTCACATTCTACTGTTTTTCGAACAAGCTTGACTGCGCTCCGCGTGCTCCACGTTGAGAACCTGGTGTTGAAGGCGGCAGCAGAGACGTACCTCGTCCGTCCAGGCTGTCGCGGATGCTGGAGACGGCGTCGCGCACCTGCTGCTCCGAGGTGACGTCCAGCGGCAGGACGCGCAGCCTGGAGGAGCACTGCTGGACCAGCCGCTGGGCTCCGGGGCCCTCCGGGAAGAGGCAGCCCGCCACCACGGGCACACCCAGCGAGTCCAGCCGCCGCGCCAGGGCTTCGCCGAAGCCAGAGTCGCAGCCTGGAAAACGTGGCCACCGTCTCTCATCTAAATCCAGCCTTCGTCTACTTACCCAGATGACGTTTTTGGTGAGCGTCCGTGCTGCAACAATTAAATAATGAGACTTTGCCTAGAAACGTAATTAATTGTGAACAAAGTTACTACAGGGAAGTCCACCTGTTGCATTTTATTTAACAGAGATTTACAATCCCTCTGCAGAGTGCGGGCTGGCAGTAGCATCTGTGGAGAGTACTTTCTGTACCACTGTCACTCCCTTCCCTCCTCCTTCCACCCCCCCCCCCCCCTCTTTCCTGCTTCAATCAGCTATAGTCTACGACAAAAATGATTACTGGTTATCTTCTGTGTGAGCTCGAGTCTCTCTAATTTTTCGTTCTTAGCCTTTTCGGGAGTCATTTGTAGGACGAACCAATACAGTTTGGTTGACTCTTTCATGAATGTACGCTTTAGAAATTTTAAGACGCAGTCCCCGCTGGCATTATGCGAAAACAATGCGCTACGTAATATAACGATTAGACACACAAGCGCCCTGCATTTGTGGTGTACGTCGAAAAATAGTTGAAGCGACTTAAGTGATTCACACTGGGGCGACAGCAACACGGACTTGGGGGACTGATGACCTTAGCGGTTTAGTCCCCCTTAAACATCCCAACAACCACCACCACCAGCGACACGGACAACGACTCTTGTCTACATCGTATCGCCGGCGCAACAGGTAATGCTGGTTGCTCCATGCAACTACGTTATAGGGTACAAATTTCGAGTCATTAGAAGTCCCTTGAAAAAAATATTTTTACATCAACGAAGCAAAGCTACATCCTTCTCTTTAATCTCTGTTGATCCGTCATGGACTGGGGACATCAGTTGGTTAAGTAATTGCCAATATTTATAATATTCTCCAACAGTCGTGTAACTAAGATGTTATTTTATTTTATTTTCACGACAACCACCTTCGGCATTCCACTATGCCACCTTCATGCCCCATAAGCATCTCTCAAAATACACTACTGGCCATTAAAATTGCTACACCAAGAAGAAGTGGAGATGATAAACGGGTATTCATTGGACAAATATATTATACTACAACTGACATGTCATTACATTTTCATACAATTTGGGTGCATAGATCCTGAGAAGTCAGTACCCAGAACAACCACCTCTGGGCGTAATAATGGCCTTGATACGCCTGGGCATTGAGTCAAACAGAGCTCGGATGGCGTCTACAGGTACAGCTGCCCATGCACCTTCAACACGATACCACAGTTCATCAAGAGTAGCGTCTTGTGACGAGCCAGTTGCTCGGCCACCATCGACAGACACTTTCAATTGGTGAGAGATCTGGAGAATGTGCTGGCCAGGGCAGCAGTAGAACATTATCTGTATCCCGAAAGGCCCTTACAGGACCTGCAACATACGGTGGTGCATTATCCCTCTGATATGTAGGGTTTCACAAAGACCGAATGAAGGGTAGAGGCACGGGTCGTAACACATCTGAAATGTAACGACCACTGTTCAAAGTCTCCGTCAATGCGAACAAGAGGTGACCCAGACGTGTAACCAATGGCAACCCATACCATCACGCCAGCTGATACGCCAGTGTGGCGATGACGAATACACGCTTACAATGTGCGTTCACCGCGATGTCGCCAAACACGAATGCGACTATCACGATGCTGTAAACACAACCTGGATGCATCCGGAAAAATTACGTTTTGCCATTCGTGCACCCAGGTTCGTCGTTGAGTGTACCATCGCAGGCGCTCCTGTCTGTGATGCAGTGTCAAGGGTAAGCAGGCACGGTCTCCGTGCTGATAGTCCATGCTGCTGCAAACGTCGTCGAACTGTTCGTGCAGATGGTTGTTGTCTTGCAAACGTCCCCAGCTGTTGACTCAGGGATCGAGACGTGGCTGCACGATCCGTTACAGCCATGCGGATGTCTGTCATCTCGACTGCTAGTGATACGAGGCCGTTGGGATCCAGCACGGCGTTCCGTATTACCCTCCTGAACCCACCGATTTCATATTTTGCTAACAGTCATTGGATCTCGACCAACGTGAGCAGCAATATCGCGATGCGATAAACCGCAATCACGATAGGCTACAATTCGACCTTTATCAAAGTCGGAAACGTGATGATACGCATTTCTCCTCCTTACACGAGGCATCACAACAACGTTTCACCAGGCAACGCCGGTCAACTGCTGTTTGTGTATGAGAAATCGGTTGGAAACTTTCTTCATGTCAGCACGTTGTAGCTGTCGCCACTGGCGCCAACCTTGTGTGAATGCAATGCTCTGAAAAGCTAATTATTTTCATATCACAGCATCTTCTTCCTGTCGGTTAAATTTCGGGTCTGTAGCACGTCATCTTTGTGGTGTAGCAATTTTAATGGCCAGTAGTGTAAACTCTAATGCCATAAAGTGCTAAATATCCATCGGTTTCGTGAATTCAAGCAATCAAGTCTTCGAGTGGAGCACTTGTGAAACGGTTTGAATTCACGAAACCCTGGGATATATGGCACTGTATGGCATTATTGTTTATTTTGCATATGGGGCCTGAAGATGGCATAGTGGAATGCCGAAACTGGTTGTTGTCAAAATAAAATAAACATTTTAGTTACACGGCTCTTGAAGAGTTTCATTAATATTGACTATTCCTTCTCTTAAGTTCCTCATTAAAGCTTTCACTTTTTTCGTGAAAACTTAAACCCATGGTTTTTATATTTGCGTGTGTTCTCTTCTATGGAGTCTTTCACATTCGCTTCTAAGGAAACAATTCAGTAAAAAAACTGATTTTTTTACACGACTTGTAGTCCCATACTACATCGTCATAATGGATTGTTTTTCACTTTGCCATTGCCCTTAATTATTACGATATTTCGCATATGAGTAAACCACCGGGCATATTTTGAAAGTTAGTAGTAAAGAATGCAGTCGGCTACCTGTTTAAAGTTTGGTGCGTTTTATGTCATACATACGAAATATAGCTAACATATGGAATTCGTTCGTAACGGTGGCAGAAGATCCATACCTCTTTCGATTCTCGAGAAAATTTGTGAGGTATATTGGATGTCGTCCGCGACGACGTTGCCAGCCACACGCTATTAAATGAGGCTCCTGTTATGCGGAGCGGGGAGATGCCTCGTGTTTCTCTTGTTGTATGCTGCAGATACAAGCCGAAGCTGGAAATGAAAAACGAACTGAAATGAAAAGACACCGGGAGTCATCAGCTGATGAAATTTACTCTATTTTTTTCAGTATATACTCCCTGATTTCAGGAGACTTTCTAACAGGCATAACAGATATTCGAAAGCTAAATTTATGTTACTTCTGAATGTGCAGCTGGACGAAGCCGAGAAGGGCACGTCGGGATTTTCTTTGTCATCGTAGGCTTCTTCCACTTCTTCAAACCCGTTGCCAGCCCATAAGCAGAGTTCATCACCCGCTGCTGACTCATTTCCTTTCAGATACTCCTCAAGTACTAGTTTGCGAAATTGAACAGCTGTAGAAATATTATCCAAGCTTCATTAATCTGTAATCATTGTTTACCTATGTATCACAGTGAATTAAGTAGCGTACTAGGTGGTCTTACAAAAAAATGCATGGTGGCATTTTTAACGTAATTCAGATATAGATCTGATATAATTAAATTTTCCTTGAGACATCTGAGTCTCATCTTTATCTGCGATAATTATAGAAGCTGAAGAAATGAATTAAAATTTGTGCAATAGCCAGAGCTTGCGTCTGGGTCTCGCTGCTTACTAGGGAGGTGTGCTTGCCATTACATGACTGTGTCAGTATGGGTAACACAGTTGCATGGACTACCCTAGTCCAGTGGCTTGCCTAACACAATCCTAACTGCCTAAGAAGGGGAAAATAAGCTGAAGACATGAAAAAAGTTTGCATTAGGGAGAGCACTCGACTAGGCTAGTCCCCGCAGTGGTGTGATGCCTAGCACACCTGTCGAGTGAGAACCAGATTCAAGTCCCGGCTGTGACACAAACCTTAATTCATTTCTTCAGCTTCTATCGGTACTGTAATCCAGATACTTCACTTACGCTGCTGTAATGAGTAGCTTATCACCAAGAAAAACAGCAAGTCGAAAGTTTATGTTTAGCTGATACTAGGAGCTCCAAAAAGGTAGGAACTGTCTGGGTTGATTCTGTAGAATTTGCGAATTTGTGTTTGTGCTGACAGGCCTCACGTGACACCACAGCTATCAGAATGAGATTTTCACTCTGCAGTGGAGTGTGCGCTGATATGAAACTTCCTGGCAGATTAAAACTGTGTGCCGGATCCAGACTCGAACTCGGGACCTTTGCCTTTTGCAGGCAAGGGCTCTACCATCTGAACTGCTCAAGCGCGACTCACGCCCCGTCCTCACAGCTTTACTTTGCCAGTATCTCGTCTCCTACCTTCCAAACTTTACAGAAACTCTCCTGCACAGGAGATTCAACCACAGCTATATTTATAGCGTTGTATGGGTGCACCTAGCATCTCCTTCCTTTTTTCCGTTTTTTGACCTTTAAATGATAAGCTACAATAACATCCTCTTCAGAAGAGCTCATGATTACAGCTGAGGCTGAAACAAAAATGTGATTTTTGCTATCTTGCTATCGGTTCTAGGCTCTCAGTCCGGAACCGCGCGACTGCTACGGTCGCAGTTTCGAATTCTGCCTCGGGCATGGATGTGTGTGATGTCCTTAGGTTAGTTAGGTTTAAGTAGTTCTAAGTTCTAGGGGACTGATGACCACAGATGTTAAATCCCATAGTGCTCAGAGCCATTTGAACCATTTTTTTGCTATCTTGTTGTTTGTCATATTGCAAGCTGCATTGTGTATTGTATCGCACATACCACCCCAGTGGGAACACTGATGTCGCACTGATAAGCATCGTGCTGTGCAACCTGCATTGCATCGTATATGATATTGCTACAGTGAGAACTGCACCTAACAGTAAACAACACTGCAATGCACAACATGTCTCTTGTAGTGCGATCTACTGGAGTTAGCTGAGCATCTGCACGACGCTTTCGTGCTCACTAAAGGAAACTGTGGCCGTCTTCTTTGCATCTTCTCTGTATCCTCTGTCAATCTTATCTGATACAGACTGACTCGCAATAACCTCTTGTAAAGCTACCACCTTGGTTGGCATACTTCACTTCCTGAGGATTTATATAATATATCTGGCACCTGCCTACCTGCAATTAGTTGTATGTCGTTATTTCACCTTAATTCGATCTCTACACATTTGTTGTTGTTGTGGTCTTCAGTCCTGAGACTGTTTTGATGCAGCTCTCCATGCTACTCTATCCTGTGCAAGCTTCTTCATCTCCCAGTACCTAATGCAACCTACATCCTTCTGAATCTGCTTAGTGTATTCATCTCTTGGTCTCCCTCTACGATTTTTACCCGCCACGCTGCCCTCCAATACTACATTGGTGATCCCTTGATGACTCAGAACATGTCCTACCAACCGGTCCCTTCTTCTAGTCAAGTTGTGCCACAAGTTTCTCTTCTCCCAAATTCTATTCAGTAGCTCCCCATTAGTTATGTGATCTATCCACCTAATCCTGTGTGTGGCGGAGGGTACCTTGAGTACTTCTAACGGTTCTCCCTTCTATTCGCCGGCCGGTGTGGCCGAGCGGGTCTAGGCGCTACAGTCTGGAACCGCGCGACCGCTACGGTCGCAGGTTCGAATCCTGCGTCGAGCATGGATGTGTGTGATGTCCTTAGGTTAGTTAGGTTTAAGCAGTTCTAAGTTCTAGGGGACTGATGACCTCAGAAGTTGAGTCCCATAGTGCTCAGAGCCATTTCAACCATCTCCCTTCTATTCCAGTCCCGTATTGTTCGTGGAAAGAAAGATTGTCGGTATGCCTCTGTGTGGGCTCTAATCTTTCTGATTTTATCCTCGTGGTCTCTTCGTGAGATATACGTAGGAGGGAACAACATACTGCTTAGCTCCTCGGTGAAGGTATGTTCTCGAAACTTCAACAAAAGCCCGAACCGAGCTACTGAGCGTCTCACTTGCAGAGTCTTCCACTGGAGTTTATCTGTCATATACGTAACGCTGATTACTAAATGATCCTGTAACGAAGCGCGCTGCTCTGCGTTGGATCTTCTCTATCTCTTCTGTCAACCCTATCTGGTACGGATTCCACACCGGTGAGCAGTATTCAAGCAGTGGGCGAAAAAGTGTACTGTAACCTACTTCCTTTGTTTTCGGACTGCATTTCCTTAGGATTCTTCCAATGAATCTCAGTTTGGCATCTGCTTTACCGACGATTAATTTTATAGGGTCATTCCATTTTAGATCACTCCTCATACCTACTCCCAGATAATTTATGGAGTTAACTGCTTCCAGTTACTGACCTGCTACATTGTAGCTAAATGATAAAGGATTTTTGTTTCTATGTATTCGCAGCACATTACACTTGTCTACATTCAGATTCAATTGCCATTCCGTGCACCATGCGTCAATTCGCTGCAGATCCTCCTGCATTTCAGTACAATTTTCCGTTGTTACAACCTCTCGATATACTTCAGCATCATCCGCAAAAAGGCCCAGTGAACTTCCGATGTTATCCACAAGGTCATTTATATATAGTGTGAATAGCAACGGTCCTACGATTCTCTCCTGCGGCACACCTGAAATCACTCTTACTTCGGAAGACTTCTCTCCATTGAGAATGGCATGCTCCGTTCTGTTAACTAGGAGCTCTTCAATCCAATCACACAATTGGTTTGATAGTCCATATGCTCTTACTTTGTTCATTAAACGACTGTGGTGAACTGTATCAAACGCCTTGAGGAAGTTAAGAAACACGGCATCTGCCTGGGAACCCGTGTCTCGTGGACGAATAGCGCGAGCTGGGTTTCACAAGATCGTCTTTTTCCAAACGCATGCTGATTCCTACAGAGTAGTTACTTTTACATCTTAACATTTCTCCCCTCTGAGAATGACATGTTGTGTCCTTCATACATTCACACAGCTGGTCTAATATTCTGTACGATCCCATTTTGTTCATTAACCAGCAGTTACGATTTCCTGGGTCTCACGAACAAACAGTAGAGTCCACGAAGGATATGGTGGCCGATGGACAGTGACCAGTTTTCATCGAAAGCGTTGGGCGAGTTCATTCGTTTGTTGGGAATGGGAGGCCGATAAGTGTTTCCCACCTTTCGGCCGATCAGCGATGACAGAATCGAGGAGTACTCCCTGCAGTCCTTCTTCAATGATTTTACAGTAACCATTAGGTAAAAAAAATTCAGTGTATTGACGTCACGGCACTGCTTGTCTTCACCCGCATCGGGCTCTGATGGTACATTTGAATCGAAGTGCCCTAATCCCTGCCCCAGATGTTTTTCAGGTTCTCTGTGTCTCTTTGCTTCCACACCTGTTTCTGCACAGTGGGCACTCCGGCGGTCATGCCCCTATTCTGATTTGGTGCACGTTCAACGGGACTGCCCGCATATGGAGGCCATATGTCCGGTTCGCCGCAAAATAGGCCACAGGATGGTTGTCAGAGGCTCCAGTATTTTGACGTCATCAATGTTATCTGAGTTTTCTTGCCACTAGCTCTATCCCCTTCGCCATGCGATCGAGGCCGAGTTGCAGCACTGGCAGGATCTCGGTGTCGTTTTTCTCCTATTTCGACGGCAGTGGGGCACCCCTTTGGTGTTAATTCAGAAATCAGGCGGCATCATGCGGTTTTGTGGTGATTTTAAGCAGTTCTGTGGCCAAAGAAGTTGCTGGCGAAGTTATTTGTGGCCAGTATTCTTCAGGCATCGACTTGCACGATAGATATTACTTGCAGATGCCACTGCACGCAGCTTCTCGGAATTTCCTGGTGCTCAGTACCATCTTTGGGCTTTATTGCTTTAGTCACTTTCTTTCTGGATATTGGTCTATGTCAGAAATTTATCAACATACGTGGAGCAGTTGATTCACGAGATCTCCTGTTGCGCATACTACCTCAGCGACATGTGGGTAATTGGCGCTACACAACAGGAGCATTTACGACATCTACAGGTGGCCTTCCAAGGCAGTTTTTTCTCCCGAAAGGTGCATTTTTGGGACATACCCTCAGCAAAGTGGGTCTCGTCCCTACGGAGGAGCACAGGAAAGGTGGTGTCAACTTGCTGGCGCCCAGAAATCTGAATGACTTTCTTTTTGGGCAAGATTTCTTATTATGATGAGTTCATTCCCCGGCTGTGCACATTTGCCGCCCTCTTAACTGGCTTCAGCAAAAGGGCATCATGTTCATCTGGTCTGCTCACTGTCAGTGGGCCTTACAGTTTGTCAAGCAGTATTTGGCTTCCTTTAAGCTGAGTAAACCATAAACACAGGCCGCCAATATATTTCGGTATGGTACTGGTGCAGTCCAATTCCAATGGCACTGGGCAGCCCACTGCTTATGTTTCAAAGACTCTTTCTGTGGTGAAACATTCGCTCTTGGAAAAGGAGATGCTGGATATCATTTTCAGTGTGAAAACATTTCACGTTAACTTGTGAGGAGCAAAGTTCTTACTCATCACTGACCACAAGCACTTGGTTTCTGTATTCAGCCGGCGCTCTACGGTACTGGTTCAGACTGCCAACTGGTTGTACAAATCGGCTTCCTCCTCACTAATTCTAGTTCATTACCTGTCCACTACCCAGCCCAAATTTAGATGCACAGGGCTTCCAGCAGGTTGAGTTTATGGCGTTTGTTTGCTAAGTGGAGCACATGGGACACTGGCTGGTAGTTGTGACCCTCACTCAGTACATGTTCAGCAAATGCGGAGTCAGAATTCTGCAACCTCCAGGTGTGTTCATGTTCAGCCAGCCTAGTTGCTATGTCTCTGCCTGCCTGACCGATGTAAAATTTGTCACAATCAGTTAACACAATAAAAGTAATACTGTAGAACAAAAGCAAACTGGTGCTCTTGGTTTGCTGTTGAAGTTCACAAGGTCTATATTCCTAGAAGAGTCAGCTAGTATACAGAGTGTTTAAAAACTCGACGGAAAACCTTTAGAAAGGGATTCCTGATATAGCAAGAAGAAAAAAAGTATGTTAAACATGAACTCTAAAATGCATACCTTAAGAACTACGAGTACATGTTCCGCAGAAGAGATGTGTTTCACAGTAGAGAAGATCATCTATTGCTCATACCATTTTAGAGCTGATGTTTACTAGACATTTTTTCCTTCTTTGCCATCGGTTGTATTATTTTCTACCACTTAATGTCTCACAAAAAGACCACGAAGGTCAAATTAGAGAGCGTCGAGCAAACACTGAAGTCTACCAGCGGCAGTTATTTCCGCGAACCATTCGCGACTGGAACAGGAAAATGTGGAAGTGAGAATGGTACACGAAGTATTCTCTTACACACACCGTAAGGTGGCTTGTAGAATACAGACGCAGGTGTAGATGCAGAAATTACACTGTGAAATGAAACTGAGTGTTGGACACTGAGGGAAGGTAGTGCATGTTTATAGAGGTGATGCAGCAGGCAATAATGCCCTGCTGTTGCCCCATGTGGAGTTAGTAAAGTAGGATAGAGCAGATTGTGTCAAGGTTTATAAACTTTAGAAGGCAAGGCGAAATTGGTTCTGATAGTGGGTGGACGTTACACTAAGGTGGAATACAGACCTGTCAGCTAGAGTAATTTCTTACAGAGTGTGGGGCTGTTTTGCAGGCTGTTCTGGAAGTTTAAGGTAACAATCAGACTATACCCTCAGCTGAAAATGTGGGGTGGAGGAAGTAGGTGGTGTAGCTTGGGGTATCAACTGGACGGATTGGAACACTGCTACACTTCAGGAGTCTTTGCAGGGGGTTTGGCCTCGCACTTATGGGACTATGTGGTATGGGCATCTACGGATGTGTTAGTTGATGGAGGATTTTTAAGTGAGAACACTCTTTGTGGAGGTGATGAAATTTGCAGTGAGGAGGTTTGAGTGGGATTTTGCATTTTTTTGTGTAGAGATCATTGTATTGGTGACATACACCGGTGTATACACGTATTCCGTTTTTCAAAGCTATGGTCGCCGGCAGTTCTCCTGTTCAACAACTCTGTCGTTTCTGGTTTTACCTATGACGCATACTGAAAAGTGTCTTCAACGCACCGATCACTTTTGGCAGCGAGATCTGGCGAATACGATAGGTGCTGAAACACAGTTTAATATTTTTTGTGGGATCTAAAATTTAAAAAACCTCTCTCACACCGGCCTGATATAGCTTCACTGATCAGGATAGTAAAAACATGCTTATATTAAGGGAATTTTTATTCAAAAAGCAGGCTTATCACATTCACACAGTTCAATACTGTTCTATCCGGATTAAATTGAGCTTAACTTAAATTCCATAAGGCAGTGAAGCAATTTCGAAGTCTCGGTGCGACGAAAATTGTCAGTCGATCTCCTGAAAACATTTGTAATAATTATTAACTTTCGGTGATCACATGGGGAAGACCGGAGATCTGCTGGTAAGACCGTGTTAGCCCATTTATTTGAAGTAATAAACCGGATATCTTGAGCATACAAAAGGGCAGGTTCGTCCAGTGTAAATCAGACGTTCCCCACTGATCACACAGCGTAGTAAGCAGACACTGTCAATGATAATCAGTTAAATTATACGTGAACACACTTACTTTAGTTTAGTTCATGTATTAAATTCCTTCTCATACAGAATCTCATCAAGATGGCGACTAGCTCAACAATACATACATACACATCCTCCTTCTTTCACGGCTAATCGGCAAGATCTCCCTCATTCTTTTCATAAGAGAAAACATAGATAGCAGAGAAGCTATTCCATGGAGTAAATGCACGCTCCAAGGAATAATAGGGCTTGAAACTACTTTGCATTGATAATCATCGTATATTAAAGTTTAGGAATCGGTAAGATAAGAAGAGATATTTCGAGATATGTAATGAGTCACATAATTTATAAAATTTCTGAAAATATCGCGGAGAGACCGCTGCAAGAGACATTACAACAGGAAAGTGACTGTCCTCTAAGACCTGCTTCACCGTTATGGCATAGTGGGCTGAGGTGTTGTGCTGATACGGAATCCACAGTGTTCCTTGCAAAAAACCGGTCTTTTCTTCGTTACATCTGCATCTATATCTATATCATAATTCGAAAACCACCTAATGGTCTGTGGCGGAGGGTACTTTCGGTATCGCTATATGATCCCTCCAACCCTGTTTCACTCGCGTATAGTGCGTGGGAAGAATGACTGTGGGTAGGCCTCTGTATTGGCTCTAATTTCTAGAATTTTCTCCTCGTGGTCAATACGCGAGCTGTATATGGGGCGAGGGGGGGGGGGGGGGGGAAGTAATATGTTTTCCGACTCTTCCTGAAAAGTGCTGTCCTGGAATTTCAATAGTAACTCTCTCATTGATGCACAACGCCTCTCTATTGACGTCTGCCAGTGGAGTTTGTTTGGCATCTCCTTAACGCTGTCTCGTCAGCTATACGATCCAGGGACGAAACGGCCACACTTCGTTGGATCTTCTCCATCTCCTCTATCAGTCCTACCTGATAGGGATCTCAGATAGATGAACGATGCTCAAGAACCGGGCGAACAAGCGCCTTATAAGCCACTTCTTTCGTACATGAGTTACATTTCCTTAAGATTTTTCCGATGAATCTGAGTCTGGTGTCTGCTTTTCCCACTATCTGATTTATATGGTCCTTCCACTTAAGCTCGCTCTGGATAGCTCTAGATATTTTACGGCAGACGCTGTCTCCAGCTGTTTGTCATCAATAGTGTAGCTGTACAGTAGTGGATTTCTTTTCCTATGTATGCGCAATATTTATTTACGTTCAAGGTCAACTGCTAGAGCCTGCACCAGTGATCAATTCTCTGCAGTCGTTCTGCAAATTCTTACTACCTTCTGGCGTTGCTACTTTGGTATAGACAACTGCATCATCTGCAAATGGCCTTAAAGAGCATCCGACGCTTTCTAATAGATCATTTATATATATTGTAAACAGCAACCGTCCTATAACACTTCCTTGTGGTACTCCGGATATTAACTTTTTGTTCCGTTAAGAGCGAACGGCTTTACGGTAGCTAGATCAAGACTTCTTTGCAGTATTTCCGAAAGGGTAGCCGGTGTCCAAACGAAACCAAATTTGAAACGTGCGTAAGTTGTCATATCTTCTTCAAGCTGTATGTCTTATATGATAATAGCATTGCCTTCTCAGGAGAATTTCACAGAAAAGCATGTGATCTAAAAACTTGGCATTAAAAAAATCCAAATATTTGTCCCACCGTTTATTTGACTGCCACAGTCCTAGAACATTTCAATGAAAGTGGGGTAGTCAATTTCTGTGGAAGGCTTCACTTATATTGATGTTTTACTTTCAGAGAAAATTATACCAAAAGCTAAAAATTTCATACTTTCGACAAAATGTATATAAAGATTCGATATGCTCTGTTCAGTCTACATTAAAAATTAAAACTCACCAGGCACACAGCCGTCATTGTTGCAGGTTTCTCTATTTTCTTATGTTTGGAAGCCCTATCCTAAATTCTGACGTCTTTTGTCATTTGTGGGACAATTTTCTCAGCTTTCCGCACCGTCGGGTGATCAATTGACAAACCCGCATTATTCATGTTCACTGCAGGTTCTATGCCCAAATCGTTCAAAACTTTCAGCCTGCTGACTGAACCACCGTTCAAGTACCACACTGCGTCCATGACACCGATTTTTAGGGTTCCGAGACCCACAACTACCGTTTCAGGCAAGCGTTCCTTACACACAGCTATTGAAACTTTCGTTAGTATTTTGAATTCTTCAATGGATGAATTTAGCAAGTAAGTCTTTATAGATTGGTTTCATTATATCTGGTACTGACATTGGTAGGGGATGGTTGTATCTATAAATTCCACTAGGTACACTTGTTCTCTGGTATTTACACCATCTACATCTCATACTACGCAAGTCACAACATGGTGTATGGCAGAGGGTACCTTGTACCACTACTAACTATTTCCTTTCCTGTTCCACTCTCAAACAGACCGAGGGAAGAACGACTGTATATATGCCTCAGTATGAGCCCTGATTTCTCTTATCACCGTGAACCTTAAGCGAAACGTACGTTGGTGGCAGTAGA
Organism: Schistocerca piceifrons; assembly: GCF_021461385.2. Classification (NCBI taxonomy): domain Eukaryota; kingdom Metazoa; phylum Arthropoda; class Insecta; order Orthoptera; family Acrididae; genus Schistocerca; species Schistocerca piceifrons. The sequence goes on from NC_060138.1 coordinate 1,145,308,297, forward strand.
CTCACTCTGCAGTCAGCTTCAAATGCTGGTTCTCTAAATTTTCTCAACAGCGTTCCGCGAAAAGAACATCTTTCCTCCAAGGATTCCAACTTGAATTCTCGAAGCATATCCGCCCCAATTGCGTGTTTTCGAACCTATCGGTAAGAAATCTAGCAGTCTGCCTCTGAATTTCTCCAATGTCTTCTTTTAATCCGCGTTGGTGGGATACCAAACATCCGAGCAGTACTAAGAATGGGTTGCATCGATACTCTATACGAAGTCTCCTTTACAGATGAACCACCATGTCCTACAATTCTCCCAATAAACCGAAGTCAACCTTTGTTCTTCCCTTCTACCGTCCTTAGGTGCTCTTGCCATTTCATATCGGAAGCACAAACACAGCTGAATTGAAACAGACTCACGGACGCATTCCGTTGTTTGGGAAATGCTTTCTCTTTCCTATCAGTATACACCAAGTACACAAAAACCATACTTTTTCTTGTTCAGGAAGGCATTTTCCTCATTATCTTAATCTGCGCGCAACTACTGCCAGCTCAGGCTTCTCATTCGTAGTGTGTCTGTACTCATGTAGCTTGAGGAAGCCAGTTCAGTATGATCGAAACCAACGTGTAGACACTGAAGAAATGGGAGGATCTAAAAAGCGAACTATGAAGTAAATTTTTTAGTTGTTCACGAAAACAGCAGGTCTGCTGGGTACATATCGTGCATACCTATTCTCTACTTTAATGCTTCCAGTCGGGAACGACTCATTTAAAGAAAAACAGTTTTAAGAAATCCCACACTGAAACAGCTCATTCAGATATATCGGCAGCAATAAAAAACACTATAACGGAAAGAAGTGTTGCAGTGTTTGCCAAAGGTATGGGGCATTGTCATACTGTTTCTGGCGAAGGTTTCAAACAACTAGGCCAAGAAGGTCCAGATGCACATTATGGAGAAACCAGCGTTTCAGATGTCATGTTGCATCCCTGTATTACAAGCAGATGTGCCAAAGGACAGGTTGATGTAATTTGAAACAGATTAATGCCTTCTGTTGTTAACGAAGTTATTAATAAAACATGTGCTGCAACAGTTGATATGTGGGCTGATTCACACAATCAGGTACATTGTCTCAGCACATTTCATAAACAGATTGTTCCCTTATGAATAATGCTTTGTTTATAAAGTAATTCCGGGGTGTTAAGAAAATGAGAGTAAATACTAAAATAGAAATATAAGAGTGTATGGGTGACTGGAACATTTCGCCGGACATGTTGCGTAATTTTGTTTTTGTCTGCGACCAGAGTGCCAACATAATAAAAACACTTGCATATGATGAAAGGCTTCTTTTTGTATCAACACAGCACTCATCCAAACTTTCGATGAAGTCAGCTCCTTGTAACACTCTGCCTCGACGATTGTAGCAACAATAAATACTGGAAAATACATTGCACAGTACATGAAGGAAAGTGGTGTCTGCTTCTCTTGGGAATCATCATTGATAACAGTACGCTTGAGTCCTTATTCAATCAATGTAAAGAAAATTGCTACTTTAGCGACGGAAAAAAGCTCCGGCAACATGTTATAGGGATATGATAATGAATATGCAGGAATAATTGTGGATTTCTTGAAACCATTTAAAGAGGGGAGTAATGACCTAAAAGGCTAAAAGGGACCTACGATGCAGTTAGTTCTTCTTTGGTTTGACAAGTCTGCGGAGTCAAGAACAATCACTGTCAAATAACGTGAGGTGAATTATATTACTGCGCTTACAAGTACTGTTTCTTTATGATAGATTTGTAATCAACTAGCGTAATTGATGTATACTAACATACATGTATTTTTTAATACGAGGTACAAGAAATCAAAAGTCGAGTCATGACTTTCATACATAGACTATCGTAATTATTTCCAGTCATAAAATTGCTTCCTTCCTTTGGTTATCTTTCCGTAATGTCGGTCTACATCTGCATCTACATCTGCATCTACATCTGCATCTAAACTCCGTAAGCCGCCGTACGGTAGGCTATCTTGTCGTTTCCTCGCCTGTTCCACTCAGAGATAGAGCGAGGGAGAAACAACTGTCTATATGCCTCCGTATGAGCCCTAATTTCTCGTATCTTAACCTCACGGTCCTTACACGAAATGTACGATGGCGGCAGCAGGGTCGTTGTGGAGTCAGCTTCAAATGTCGGTTCTCCCAATTTTACGCAGTAGTGTCTCTCGAAAAAAAGTCGTCTTTCTTCCACGGATTCCTGTTTGAGTTCCCAGAGCATCTGCGTAACACTTACTTGATGTTCGAACCTACCGGTAGCAAATCTAGCAGCACACCTCTGAATTTCTTCGATGTCCTCCTTTTATCCGACCAGGAAGTGCTGTAACTTGTATAATAATTTGTGAACATAAAACACACTACTCCGGCGTGCACCTTCATGGAGTTTTGCATTACTTGTCTCTCTGTTGTTTATTAAGACCCAGAACGAGAGACAATAACACATTCTCCGCTGCAGATGAAGTACATCTCTATATTTTAGTGTATATTAATTACATGTTAAAGTGGTGTAACAGACATGAAGAGGATGTACCAGGGATGGCTGGAGTTACCAGACGAAGCACCTAGTTAGCGGTACTTACTTATTAACAAATTGGCACAGCTAATTACAGCCAGATAGCGTCAGTTATCTGCTGTTGATCTACATCAATATCTACACTTATACTCCGCAAGCCACCAAACGGTGTGTGGCGAACGGCACCTTACGTGAAACTGTCATTACCTCCCTTTCCTGTTCGCGGGAAGAACGACTGCCGGAAAGCCTCCGTGCGCGCTCGAATCTCTCTATTTTACATTTGTGATCTCCTCTGGAGGTATAAGTAGGGGGAAGCAATATATTCGATACCTCATCCAGAAACGCACCGTCTCGAAACCTGGCGAGCAAGCTGCACCGTGATGCAGAGCGCCTCTCTTGCGGAGTCTGCCACTTGAGTTTGCTTAACATCTCCGTAACGCTATCACGCTTACCAAGCAACCCTGTGAAGAAACGCGCCGTTCTTCTTTGGATCTTCTCTATCTGCTCTGTCAACCCGACCTGGTACGGATCCCAGACCGATGAGCAATACTCAAGTATAGGTCGAACGAGTGTTTTGTAAGCCACCTCCTTTGTTGATGGACTACATTTTCTAAGGACTCTCGCAATGAATCTCAACCTGTCACTCGCCTTACCAACAATTAATTTTATGTAATCATTCCACTTCATACCGTTCCGTACGCATACTCCCAGATATTTTACAGAAGTAACTGCTACCAGTGTTTGTTCTGCTATCATATAATCATACAATAGAGGATCCTTCTTTCCATGTATTCGCAATACATTACATTTGTCTATGTTAAGGGTCAGTTGCCACTCCCTGCACCAAGTGCCTATCCGCTGCAGATCTTCCTGCATTTCGCTGCAATTTTCTATTGCTGCAACTTCTCTGTATACTGCAGCATTATCCGCGAAAAGCCGCATGTAACTTCCGACACTATGTAGTAGGTCATTTATATATATTGTGGAAAGCAATGGTCCCACAACACTCCCCTGTGGCACGCCAGAGGTTACTTTAACGTCTGTAGATGTCTCTCAATTGAGAACAACTTGCTGTGTTCTGTTTGCTAAAAACTCTTCAATCCAGCCACACAGCTGGTCTGATATTCCGTAGGCTCTTACAGCAACTATAAATTTTATTGAAGTGAAAAGTGTGAATAGTTACAGCTGTAAATATATAATGTTCTTTGTATGTTCTTATTATATTTAAGGGATAGCATTTGTTTAGTGTGTACGTAAGTTCCTCTTATTGACAAACTGGATTAATCTTCCGTTGAAAATGAGTCGTTTTTCTGTGCTTGGACTGAATATCAAATTATTTTCCACATGTTGTATGAAGTTAAGTGTGTCAAGTAAGCGTCCTTGCAAACGTTAGTTTTGTGTTAAGAAAAATAGGGGTAGGGAGAGAACGGAAAAAGAAAGAGAGAGAGGAAGGAAAGGGAGACGCGTCTGGTTTGTGCCGTGCAGCGAGGCGAGATGATGATAGTGGTCAGCTGTGACGTCATGCTCGGTTATTCGTGTCTCTGGAGTCCGGACATCAGATCTGGAGCGAATTCGTGGCCGAGTAGGGTCATCTGAGGCCTGACACAAGTTGCTCGGTTCCCCCTCCAGCAGGCGAGCCGCAGCCAGTCAGACACAGAGCGCTGGAGCACTCTGGACTAGACCACCGTGCCCGACGCACGTGTTCCCCGCGCCTTGAGGCGATAGCTGTCGTTTGCGAGGCGACTCACCCGTGATGAGCACGACCCGCTGGTGCAGGCGGTCGACCAGACGCAGGGGGTGCAGGAGGTCGAGGGCTATGGTGAGCAGCCAGGCGGCCAGCCCCAGCAGCGCAGCGGCCCCCACCAGCTGGCAAGACCACGACCAACACCACCACGCCGCCTCGCACGCCCCGCTGCAACACGCCAGCCTCCGTCAGCTAACCACCTGTTTGGCTCGCAGGCCTACATTCAGTATTCAGACAGCCCCGAAGTGGGGTTTGTTCATTGTGGCATTCTCACCCACGCTACGCCTCATACGAAACTCTTCTAGTTTCTTTTCGTATGTCGTCGTACACTGTTAGCCATTGAAACTGCAACACCACGAAGGACAGCAAGGAACGGAATTTTATTTACCATTCCTGTTCAAAATGGTTCAAATGGCTCTGAGCACTATGGGACTTAACTTCTGAGGTCATCAGTCCCCTAGAACTTAGAACTACTTAAACCTGACTAACCTAAGGACATCACACACATCCATGTCGAGGCAGGATTCGAACCTGCGACCGTAGCGGTCGCACGGTACCAGACTGTAACGCCAAGAACCGCTCGGCCACCTCGGCCGGCCTACCGTTTCTGTACAGTAAGATCTGATTGCTGTTTATTTTATTTGGCATTAACTTGAGCCCCCACTAGTATTATACACTGCCAGAAACGAATGCACCCTTCTCAAAGACGAGGTTATTTTGTTGATGTGACGGGTAGTTCATGATCGCAGCAGAAGATGATACCAAATTCAGACCAAATGAAACAGCCATGTCAGAGTGAAGGGTTTCAGAAGTCGCATCAAAACATTGTGTACCTCCCCTCCCAACTCCCTCCCCCACCCCTCCCGTGTATTCTCACGTGCAAATAACCATCAAGATGCCGAATGGCATCCTGCGACAGTGTCCTAAGCATCTTGCACCTTTTGTTGCAATTCAGCAAAGATTCTTGCAGGCTGTCGAGAACGAATAAGCATCTGCTTCGTCATATGCCATACGTGTTCGGTTGGTGAGACTTGTGGTTCTCTCGTGGACCGGGCCAGTTCTTTTACTCCACGAGGAGCACACTGTATCGTAACAGCCATATGCAGGCGTGTGTTGTACTGCTGTACAAGCACATTACTATCCTGTCGAAGAAATGGCAGCAGCATGGAGTAATAAACTGTCCAATGTTGCACGCACTGCTTCACATACCCGACAAAAACACCAAATGAGACCATTGGTTGTAGGTGATGATGGCCCCCTCGCCATGAATCCCAGGTTGGTTAGGTGGTACGTGTGTGTAGTGGGCAAACGCACTTCGGGATGGGCCGTTAACGACGTCGTTGCTGTACACGTGTACAGTACGTCCGTCATCCGCCTACAGACAGATCACTGAAGACGAGGGACCGTCATTCCACTCTCCAGTCAACTCTTTCACAACGTCAGAGTAGCCTCGCTTGGCGGTGTCATAGTCTCAGTGGTAACCTGGCCAGAGGCTAGTTAGTTCGTTTGTTTCATGTTCCATCAGACATTTTGCGTGATAAACCATAATGATATGGAAAGAGTCATTTTACAGTCACAAGGCAAATTTATTTGTAAATGTGACTACATCAAGAACATTTATAAGTTTATTTTATTTTATTTTATTTTTTCAACATACAGGTGTGAGTTAGTGAGTCTTACTCACCACCTTCAACACATTACAGTAGCAGATATTCTTCTACAGAACACAGAAGTTGTCAAGAAAAATGTTTCAATTTTTTGTTTTTCAAATATTGCTTCGCTGTCTGTCAGATATTTTAAACCACTGGGTAACCGACGAAAATTTTTGTTGCAGCATTGTGCACTCGTTTTTGTGCTAACGATAACCTTATCGTGTAATACTGAATGTCTGTTGCCTACTGGTATTGTAATTACGAACATCATTGTTCCTTCTAAACTGTAATGGATTATTTACAACAAACTTCATGAGGGAATAAATATACTGTGAGGCAGTAGTCAGAATGCCCAACTCCTTAAACAGATGCCTACAACATGATCGTGGATAAGCAGAACGTTTTTGAGCAATGAAACTTTTCTTTCTTGAAGATGAGTGATCCAACAATATACCATATGACATCGCTGAATGATAATATGCAAAGTATCTCAACCTACTGATTTGTCTCTGCCCAAGATTTGCAATAACTCTAAGGGTAAATATGACTCAACGTAGTTGTTTTAGAAGTTCCAAAATGTGCTTTTTCCAGTTCAAATTCTCATCAATATTGACATCCAATAATTTTGAAATTTGCACCTTACTTATCATTTTCCTCACCATGTGTTATACTTGTAGCTGTTGGAGTACCGCTGGATTTGCATCACTGAATACTTTGTGTCTTTTTAAAACTGAGGGTCAGATCATTCACAGAAAACCGGCGAATGATACTTCTAGGAACATTGTTTAGTAACTCATCTGTTTCTGTATATAGGCCTATGCTTGGACTGATTATAATACTAGTATTATCTGCAAAATGAAGTTATTCTGCTTGTTGATATTACATGGAAGATCGTTTACATATGTGAAGAACAAAACTGAGCCTTCGAGAATCCCAAGTGTGATTTTATTTTTCAAAATCCAGAATTACGCCCCCAGATGACATTGGTTGAATTACTAAGTACAACTTTCTGTTTTCTTTTGGTTAGGTATGACATTATCCATTGGTTGACTATACCATTAATCCCATGAAACTTTGAGTTTTTTGGAATACTGTGATTTAAAGTCAAATTCCTTAGGTAGGTCGAATAAAATGCCAGTCGGCTCTATTTTATCATTTGATGGTTCTAAAATCTGGTGAGCGAAACTGTGAATGGCATTCTCAGTGGAGCAACTCTTCTGACCTGACACACAAACTGTGATTTGCACAGGCCATTACTTTAATCCCTCTAGTAACCAAAGTTTTTTTTACATGACTATTTAATACCTTCTTTCAGATAATGATATGAATTCATCATGGTATAGATTAAATTTTGTGTTAGCATTTGGTTCATTGTAAAATTCATCCGAGGTCATCTTCTGTATATTATTATGAAAAACTTTTGTCCTGTATTCATCAATTATTTTAACTCATTCCCACTAAGTAATATGCACACTGTAAGTCACTATATTATTTATCAGAGAGAGCATTTGTTACAGGGTAAACAGTTACTTTCTTGCTTTGAGCTTCACCAAGGAAAACATTATCAACTGGAGTCCTACCGTCAACGTTGGAAAGTTAATTACCGAAATCAAACTATAGAATCGAAATAAGGTTTCCATATCACTTTTCCTATCAGAATCCTTTAGAAAATCTACATGGTAGTCACCATAGACCATTAACTGCTTGCTGCTGTCTGACATATAGCACAGTAAGGAATTCAGATTACTCATAAACAGCTCAAAATTTGCCAGTGGGGATCTGTATACAGTTACAATTAAAAGTGAACTATTTTTCAGTATCTCTTCACAAATATACACTTCTGTGAGCTGATGACTACAGAATGTATTGGTCTACATCTACATCTACGTCCATACTCCGCAAGCCACCTGACGGTGTGTGGCGGAGGGTACCTTAAGTACCTCTATCGGTTCTCCCTTCTATTCCAGTCTCGTATTGTTCGTGGAAAGAAGGACTGTCGGTATGCCTCTGTGTGGGCTCTAATCTCTCTGGTTTTATCCTCATGGTCTCTTCGCGAGATATACGTAGGAGGGAGCAATATACTGCTTGACTCTTCGGTGAAGGTATGTTCTCGAAACTTCAATAAAAGCCCGTACCGAGCTACTGAGCGTCTCTCCTGCAGAGTCTTCCACTGGAGTTTATCTATCATCTCCGTAACGCTTTCGCGATTACTAAATGATCCTGTAACGAAGCGCGCTGCTCTCCGTTGGATCTTCTCTATCTCTTCTATCAACCCTATCTGGTACGGATCCCACACTGCTGAGCAGTATTCAAGCAGTGGGCGAACAAGCGTACTGTAACCTACTTCCTTTGTTTTCGGATTGCATTTCCTTAGGATTCTTCCAATGAATCTCAGTCTGGCATCTGCTTTACCGACGATCAACATTATATGATCATTCCATTTTAAATCACTCCTAATGCGTACTCCCAGATAATTTATGGTATTAACTGCTTCCAGTTGCTGACCTGCTATTTTGTAGCTAAATGATAAAGGATCTATCTTTCTGTATATTCGCAGCACATTACACTTGTCTACATTGAGATTCAATTGCCATTCCCTGCACCATGCGTCAATTCGCTGCAGATCCTCCTGCATTTCAATACAATTTTCCATTGTTACAACCTCTCGGTACACCACAGCATCATCTGCAAAAAGCCTCAGTGAACTTCCGATGTCATCCACCAGGTCATTTATGTATATTGTGAATAGCAACGGTCCTATGACACTCCCCTGCGGCACACCTGAAATCACTCTTACTTCGGAAGACTTCTCTCCATTGAGAATAACATGCTGCGTCCTGTTATCTAGGAACTCCTCAATCCAATCACACAATTGGTCTGATAGTCCATATGCTCTTACTTTGTTCATTAAACGACTGTGTGGAACTGTATCGAACGCCTTGCGGAAGTCAAGAAACACGGCACCTACCTGTGAACCCGTGTCTATGGCCCTCTGAGTCTCGTGGACGAATAGCGCGAGCTGGGTTTCACATGACCGTCTTTTTCGAAACCCATGCTGATTCCTACAGAGTAGATTTCTAGTCTCCAGAAAAGTCATTATACTCGAACACAATACGTGTTCCAAAATACTTGTGACCTTTTAGCCTGTTCCTAATTTGTCCTGTACCATATGGCCTACAGCCCTCCAGTGGCCACAGTCTCTTTTCTTCCTGTTCTCTTTTGTTACCGACCTACACTGAGTTTCTTTGGTAGAAGTCTGCTGCATCCTATCTTGATCTTCAGGTCAAACTTATTCGATACAGTGAGATCAAACACGTGATCTTAGTACTACAGCAAGCAGACGGTTACCAGTGGTCTCTGATGACACAGCAGATATAACATGTGCCTATACTTCTTCCCTGGATGATGTTCGGTGGGTCACCGCTGCTCACATGATGCATCGACCTTGACACGCGCCTGCGTTACGTGACGTCCAGAGCCTGACATAAGGTCTGGGAATGTCTCACAGACCACTGCCGACAGCAACAAAGCACTAGCGGTACGCTGCGCCCAACTTGTGCTGCAATTCGTAGCTACTTCCATCCAGTTTGCTGAAGACCGATAATGTGGCCCCATTCAAATGGCTGAAGCTGTTCAACGGGAGTATATTCTCGTCTGTGGGCATCGTGTACCCTATAATCAATGCTACAGAGTGACACTTAAAAGGAGCTACACTTGCATGGAGCCTGGGCTTATTGACGGGATAACCGGGTTTTCACAGATACAGGCATACTAAGAAGTCTTTCAGTCCAGCACAGATGCTCTGGCGATGCCCATGCCGATAACACATATTTGTGGCTTCAGAGTGCTTCATTAACGCGTTCTGTGGGGACTTTATTTTCAAGGCTGTGGTATGAATGAGAAACGGCAGTGAAATTTGACAGAATGAAAACTTTCAATGAAATTTGGCATCATTTTTAATATTTCGATTAGTCGAAGACGGGAGCAGCTAAGTAAGGAAAACGCCGTTTTAGGACGAAATTTAAAGTGACTAATTTATATTTCGTTACCATTATATTTAAAAGTTAAACATAGAAACACAGAATATCAATCAATATTACTTATTTTACTTTTCACTGAAGAGTCAATGTCTGGTACTTCGTTTCGAATAACGCTAATTCGAAGACATGCTCTTAACTTGAAATCTGCCAGTGGGCCTTTGTGGGTGGATTTCGTTGTCTTCATAGCGTAAAAAAGCAGCATGTACATGTAAGTCTAAACATCGACATAATTAAAGCGGTAAGTTTGAAGACGTGAAAATTTACATTGAGGAAATAGAAATCTACGAGATTAATTTTGCTATGAAACTAACCACGCAAGCGTCAGTCTGTAACCGAGTTTCCACATTGCCAAAGTCACCCTAAAATAAGTGAAAGTGAGCGATCATTTGCAAGGTGGAACGCTGTATGGTAACTTGTCCTAACAGCAGATTAGTTCGTTGACTGTTTCTCCTGAAAACAAAAATGTATTGTCATGCTGAAAATATTGCAAAAAGTATTGAGACATTTATTTCTCTGCTCCCATAAACTTTTTTTTTAATTTTTGCACATCGCTTTCTCGCTGTTCGCCTTCCAAATGACCATAACCTTTTGCATAGAATCTATTGTAATGCTGTTGTAAATCGATTTTTTTCGTTGTGTTCAAAGGTTTGCAGCACATTAATAGAACACTAAGCGTATCAATACACCATCACAGCCGGCCGGTGTGTCCGAGCGGTTCTAGGCGCTACAGTTTGGAACCGCGCAACCTCTACGGTCGCAGGTTCGAATCCTGCCTCGGGCATGGATGTGTGTGATGTCCTGAGGTTAGTTAGGTTAAAGTAGTTCTAAGTTCTAGGGGACTGATGACCTCAGAAGTTAAGTCCCATAGTGCTCAGAGCCCTATTTGAACACCAACACACATAATAGACATATAGACTAGGGATCCTGCAGTGATACGTTGATGTTTCTAACTCGACCATCATCCTACTTTTCAGCGCTTTATAAACAGCTACTCTCCATTTTAGGGGAGACTTCACCCTAAAAGTTCATTTTTTTAAAAAAAATTAGTAGCTATTTCATCTCTTTGGAGTATTTACTCTTAGATCCCAAAATGATTTTGCTGTACCCGAATTACGAGGATGTCTAAGAAATGTTTGAAATACGGACTATGTAAGAGGCTCTGGCACACCGAAAGTTGCCAAAGGTAATTTTTTATATCTGTCACCATCGGACAGAATCATCTTTACCCCAAACTTGGCATTAACTGAAACTGGGAAAAACGAGTTGCAACATTTCCAGGAAAACTGAAATGAAACAACTGGCAGCCAATCGTTGGAAGTAAAAAAATGGTTCAAATGGCTCTAAGCACTATGGGACGTAACATCTGAGGTCATCAGTCCTCTAGACTTAGAACTACTTAAACCTAACTAACCTAAGGACATCACACACATCCATGCCCGAGGCAGGATTCGAACCTGCGACCGTAGCGGCCGCACGGTTTCAGACTGAAGCGGCTGGAACCGCGTGGCCACTGCGGCCGGCGGAAGTCAATTACTTGGCCTGTTGACTGTATTTATAGAAATTTAGGGGGTACACTGAAGTTCTGTTCAGTGCGATGAACAAGCACCAAGGATTTAGGCATTGGCTTACATTCTGATATCCCTCCCACTGCACTACCTAAATAAAATTGTGAGTAAATATTTATTCAGACAATTCGAGGAAAAGGTTACCCTGATCTTGAAATTACAAGATGCAGCCTCATATAAGTAGCAAGGTAAAACGTAATGATGCCATTGAATTTTTATGGGGATGTTTTATGTAGTAACATTCATTTTTTGATAAAATGTTAAAATCTGTTTTACCATAAATTTGTTTTTTTTTCAGTTCAGTGTCATAATTTTTGCAGGAAGTAGTCTTGATGTGTTTGCATACTTCTGTGCATTAATATTATCGAAAATGTAATTTGTTTATTTTATCATCACATTTATGCACTGATAATTAAACAAAATTTAAAGCTGAAATTTGAAATAATCACAAAAAATTATTAATATGTCTCATAAAATGAATGCAGAGAATAGTTGAACTACATGTGGTGAATGTACGCACAAAACTTGGATGTATAAATTGAGGTGTGAATACCAAAATTTGGTTTTCGAGAAGACTTTTAAAATCATATTAAAAATTTAAAAATCGAAAGCCAATGAAGTTATGGACTTCAAAACTTGGGTGTTGCTATATCTTTATATAATAAACGTGATTTTAAAATTTGGTTGCTGTCGGCAAAGTAGAAGAAAAGTTGAAGTGGATTCTCCCCTCAAGCACCGCGCCGTATATACTGTATGTTCGTATTTAACTCCACGCCGAACCTAATAATGGCCATTCCTCTGAAGGCAGCACGTGGTTTTCACTCATTCTGTGCTACCAGTCGGCCTTGCTGGGTTACGTAACGACATCTGACTGTCCCATTTTACTGCGAGCGTCACAACCTAGGCGGCTGGCGTGCGTGAGCGCTCTTGCTTGCCTAGCCACATCCTGAACAAGCCTGCTGTAACCTACGACATGTGTTACTAGAAGATAGTTGTAACATACAGGGTTACATTTATTGAACTATAGAAAAAACGTAAAATAGTTACAAATTACGGCGTGCACACACTTTATTCAACACGTAAACGTCGGTACGGATATTCGAATTTAGGTTATGACATGTTCGATATGCCTGCCATCATTTTCGATGATGTGGCGCACACAAACAGAGAAATTCTGCATGACCCGCTGAAGTGTGGGAACATGGATGCTGTTGATGACCTCCTGAATGGTTGTTTTCAGCTCGGCACTGGGTTTGGGGCTATTGCTGTACACCTTGCCTTTAATGTAGCACCACAAAGAGGGGTCGTATGTGTTCAGACCTGGAGAATGTGGAAGCCAATCGAGGTCCATGTCAGTGGCCTCTGGGTACCACAGAGCAGGAATGCGGTCTCCATAGTGCTCTTCCAGGACATCAAATACTCTCCTGCTTCGATGGGGTCGAGTTCCGTTTTACATGAACCACATCTTGCCGAAATCAGGGTCACTTTGGGTAATGGGGATGAAATCGTCTTTCAAAACATTCACGTACCGTTCGGTATTCGCCGTGCCATCAATTGATATCGCATCGATTATTCCGTGACTGGACATTGCGAACACACAGCCACCCCTTAAGGGCGAAGAGGCTTCTCGATCACGAAATGCGGATTCTCAGTCCCCCAAATGCGCAAATTTTGTTTATTGACGAACCCATCCAAAATAAAAGTAGGCTTCGTCGCTAAACCAAAGTATGCATGCTCATGCTAATTCCCATCATGTCCCGCAGCCAATCGAGCGGTCTGAATATCGTAACGCAAATCGTTCAGAAGCTATAACGATTTTATTTCATATAGCTCAATAATTGTATGTTGACAGGTTGTAAAACAGCTACCAGTCGATTTTTTAGGAAAATTTATCTTTTGCTTACCGGTTTCATTCTGGCTTGCTCGTTTTATAACAGGGAAGAAAGTATGGATTTAATTAATGTCATATGCCTGCGTTTCCGCTGCAAGATTATTGATTCTAAGAACCTCTCAAGACGAATTCTGCGGTTATTCAAAAGAAAATGTTTGGCCTTTGAGATAGTCTTGTCAGTCTTCATTACAGAATATTTTACAAGTTTCAAGAGACATATAGCCGACTTTGTTTAGTTCAAGGAAACATCACGAGGAGGTAGATCCTTTTCGTGTTCCATCAAATTTATTTACAATTTTTACAAGATTGTCAATGATTACATTAAACTACTTTTCAATATTTACAATGAGTCTGACATTTTCTTCCTTACTGTAGCTTATGTGCGTAGGACACATGTGTCAGAAATGATCTCAAGTTCTCATCAGTTTGCATTTTCTTTAAAGGTTCAAATGGTTCAAATGGCTCTGAGCACTATGGGACTTAACATCTGAGGTCATCAGTTCCCTAGAACTTAGAACTACTTAAACCTAACTAACCTAAGGACATCACACACATCCATGCCCGAGGCAGGATTCGAACCTACGGCCGTTGCGGTCGCGCGGTTCCAAACTGTAGCGCTTAGAACCGCTCGGCCACACCGGCCGGCTTTCTTTAAAGGCTTTGCAATCGTTTCGTCAGTCTTCGTTGCTGATTTTTTTCTTCTTTTCCCATCATAGTTTAAAATTAGTCGGTAAAACTCGCGTCCATGGTACTCTGCATCTTCTCGAAGATTTTTTACTAATGAGTAAACATTCGGATGAACTTTAGATATTAATGTATTTATTCTTCGGTGCATCCTTCTGAGACGTTGTCAATGCGATCACGCCTTTCATTGCAATTCCACATCTCTCTTGGCATGTATTCATTATCGAGCCACTGGTCCACAAAATAGTCATAAGCGTCCTGAAGCTTTAGTTTTCAGTCTTGCTCTCCTGAAAACACAACCAACCATCCTCCAACATATCCAGGGGAAGATGTGCTGGAGCAGAAGACGTCCTTACGAGACAGTGTAGTTCCTCGTTTTCCTTATAGACTGGAACGAGGCCACAACACTGAACTTGTTTCCACAGACATTGATTAAAACGATAATTGCAGCCAGTAATGTCTGCCAGAAAACAAATTGCTAGCTGCCTGGACGATGACAATTTCGAAGTTTATCATCAGAAACGCAAGGTTCCATCCGGGCACGTTAGTTTTAATAGTTTTAAAAAAAATCTTCATGTGTTTCTCCCTTTTTGTTTGGCAGCAAAGTGTAAACAACTGGAATGTTGCGTTTTTCTTGCAAAGGACTATTGAAGTCGGCGTGGAGTTTAAACAACTGTCCAAACTGCTTCCTCAGACTCTTGAACGTGCCATTCACAAAGAATTATTCGCGTTTCAGGTTTATCTGGCAAACACCAGTATTCTGTCATTCGGACCCCTATTATCATCTGTAGTTAGATTTTGATAAGCTTTTAAGTCCAACAGCGAAACTTGCTTCAGTGGCGTAGGTACGGGGTTGCGGTCCGCAACGGATTCCAGCCTTCATGGGTGTGACAAAATTTGTAAGTTCTTATGATCCGCATTTAACAATGTGATGAGTGCAATGTTACGACAGTGCTTCGACAATGGCTGGAGTGCATTGAGGAATTCAAGCAAGAATTTTTGAACTTAAACCTAAGGCATTATTTGTACTCAGTGCAAATCGTTCTCTCAATCTGCGTAGAGTACGAGCTTATACATCGGCTTCATTTTGCATAACGTTATCGGGACTTTAGAAAGGTTGTACGCTTTACTCAGCTTCTACTCACGGATGGACGACTTTCCCGAAAGCCGTTGATGTCACGTTTACAAGACTTTCAGACACATGGTGTAGTGCTCACTTCGAAGTTGTTAAGCCTGTGTTTAAGTGTTTGAAAAAGAATATCTCTGCCACTGAGGAATTGTCTGATTCTTTGGAAACTATAGACACCAAAAAGCTGCTCAAACTCTGCTGCCTACAGTGTGTGGTTTCTCGTTTTTTTGTATGGAGTACTGCCTTAGAAGAAGTCTGCCATGCTCATAATTATCTGCAGGTTCCTAGCGTCAGCTGCGGAATATGTGTTACTATGGTTAGAGGTCTAAAGTTCATCTTGAAAGACAACAGAGATTATCCTTATGACGAAGCACTTCCATCTGTGAAGGACACAAGATTGGCTTTCCTGTGGAAATAAGCAGAACTATCAGGAAGCAGGAAGTAGTACCTGGAGAAAGGCTACAGACAAGACGTTGGATTTACACCAGGAACTGAGTGGATCGGTGTTACAGTGCATCGACGGGTCTCTACAAGAAATACCGTGGAAAGTATATCAATCGTTTTGTTATTTTAGAGCCAAGCAATCTGGTTAAACCCTAGAAACGGAACTTCCGAAGACGGTAAAAAGTTTAGTTGACAATTATTATGAGAACTTTGAAGATGGCATTCTTGCAGATATTCCGAATATTTCTGCAAGCTACCAACATTCCGAAAAAAGAGCCTCTTGGTTCGACATTTTTAAGATTGTTACAGATCGAAGTCGAATATGAACCTTCCGAATCCGTTGAAAACCTCATTTAGGCCTAAAGATTTTTCTTGACTGCGTGTGTGTGGTTGGGTAGCGTCATGTGAGACGAATTTTTCGAAATTCAAGAATATCTTAGATCCACTTTGAATCAAACACTACTCTCTAGTATGGAAATTTTCTCAGTCGAAAATGACTTGGCTGAAGATACCGATTTTGATGATGCAGTTTAAAAATTTGCTGCATAAAAAGAAAGAAGTCACCTATCAGTAAAAAGTCTTTGTTTATTAGTACAGCTTCATTAACAGTCAAATAAACTGTGTCATTTATAAAAAGCCTTTTACTTATTTTTTCCCATTCATAAAAATTATTTTCAAAATTGTTAACAGTACACTCTGCTTAACTTAACCATTAGTACAGAAAAACTGTTTCTAAAAAATGAACTTGGTATTTTTGCGGCGTTGATGGGAGTGGGGTTGTGTTAGGGGGTGGAGTAACAGTTTAAAATCCGCACCGTATGCTATACTGCCTAACCATGCCACTGATTTGCCTTAAATGTTCAGAAATATAATTGCAGGTAAGTTATGTTCCATATCTATAAAATCGATGAGTCACAATGGGAATCAGTCAATTTATACAAATACTTGGATGTAACAGCTGATGGGGACATAAATAAGTTGATATGCCTACATCAGCAACATGCAGATTTTGGAGCGGTCACAGAATGCTGAAGAAACTATAAAGTGCTTAAAACACACTGTGCGTCGTTTCCTAGAATATTTCACAGAAATGTGGTTCCCATACCGAATAAGACTAAAAACGAGATATTGAACGTGTACAGAGAAGATCACCACGACTACTGCCCACATGGTTGTTTGATTCGCGACATAGCATCATGGAAATGCTGAACAACCTGAAGTAGCAGACGCTAAACACCCCCTCCCCCCCGTTCATGCACCGTGGAGCTTGCATTTGGTGGAGAGGCTTGCGTGCCTCAGCGATACAGATAACCGTACCGTAGGTGCAACCACAACGGAGAGGCCAGGCAAACCTGAGAGACCAGACAAGCTTGTGGTTCCCGAAGAGGGGCAGCAGCCTTTTCAGTAGTTACAGGGGAAACAGTCTGGATGATTGACTGATCTGGCCTTGTTACATTAACCAAAATGGTTTTGCTGTGCTGGTTACCGAGGACATGCAGCTTTACTGTATGGTTAAATTATGATGGCATTCTCTTTCCGGAGGTAAAATAGTCCCTCATTCGGATATCCGGGCGGGGACTATTCTGGAGGACGTCGTTATTAGGAGAAACAAAACTGGCGTTCTACGGATCGGAGCGTGGAATGTCAGATCCCTTAATCGGGCAGCTAGGTTAGAAAATTTAAATAGGGATGTGAGTAGATTAAAGTTAGATATAGTGGCAGGAGGAAAAAGACTTCTGGTCAGGCGAATAGAGGGTTTTGAATACAAAATGAAATAGGAGTAATGCAGGAGTAGGTTTAATAATGAATAAAAAAGCTACTACAAACAACATATGAACGAATTATTGTAGTCAAGATAGACACCAAGCCCACGCCTACCACACTAGTACAAGTATATATGCTAACTATCTCCGCAGATGACGAAGAGACTGAAGAAATGTATCATGAGATAAAAGAAATCATTCACATAGTGAAGGGAGACGAAAATTTAATATTCAGGGGGGACTGGAATTCTACAGTAGGAAAAGGAAGAGAAAGAAAAGTAGTAGGTGAAAATGGAATGGGGAAAGAATTGAAAGGAAACCGCATGCTAGAATATTTCACAGAGCATTACTAAATCGTAGCTAACACTTGGTTTTTAGAATCACGAAAGAAGGTTGCATACATGGAAGAAGCCTGGAGATACTGGAAGGTCTCAGATAGATTATATAATTGGAAGACAGAGATTCAGGACCCAGGTTTTAAATTGTAAGACATTTCCAGGGGCAGATGTGGAATCTGCCCACGATCTGTTGGTTATGAACTGTAGATTAAAACTGAAGAAACCGCGAAAAGGTGGGAATTTAAGGAGATGGGACCTGCATAAAATGAAAGAACCAGAGGTTGTAAAGAGTTTCAGAGAGAGCATTAGGCAACGATTGACAGGAACAGGGGAAAGAAATAAAATAGAATGGGTAGCTTTGAGAGACGAAATAGTGAAGGCAGCAGAGTATCAAGTAGGTAGAAAGACGAGTTCTAGCAGCAATCGTAGGATAGAAGAAGAGATATTGAATTTAACTGACGGGAAGAGAAAATATAAAATTGCAGTAAATGAAGCTGGCAAAAAGGAATACAAACGTCTCAAAGATGAGATCGACAGGAAGCGCAAAGTGGCTAAGCAGGGATTGCTAGAGGTCAAATGTAACGATGTAGAGGTTCACTAGGGGAAAGATAGATACCGCCTACAGGAAAATTAAAGAGACCTTTGGAGAAAAGAGAACCACTTGTATGAATATCAAGAGCTCAAATGGAAACACAGTTCTAAGCAAAGAGGGGAATGCAGAAAGATGGAAGGAGTATGTTGAGGGTCTGTAGAAGGGCGATGTACTTGACAACAATGTTATTGAAATGAAAGAAGACGTAGATGCAGATGAAATGGGAGATATGACACTGCATGAAGAATTTGACAAAGCACTGAAAAACCCAAGTCGAAACATGGCTCCGGGAGTAGACAACATTCCATTGAAACTACTGATATCCTTAGGAGAGCCAGCCCTGTCAAAACTCTACCATCTGGTGAGCAAGACATATGAGACAGGCGAAATACCCTCCGACTTCAAGAAGAATATAATGATTCCAATCTCAAAAGAAAGCAAGTGTTGACAAATGTGAAAATTACGGACTTATCAGTTTCATAAGTCATGGCTACAAAATACTGATACCAATTCTTTACAGCCGAACGGAAAAACTGGTAGAAGACGATCTCGGGGAAGATGAGTTTGAATTCCGTAGAAATGTTGGAACACATGAGGCAATACTGATCCTACGACTCCTCTTAGAAAATTCATTAAGGAAAGGCAAACCTACGTTTCTAACATTTGTAAACTCAGATAAAGCTTTTGACAATGTTGACTGGAATGCTCTCTTTTAAATTCTAAAGGTGGTAGGCGTAAAATACAGGGAGCGAAAGGCTATTTACAATTTGTACAGAAACCAAATGTCAGTTATAAGAGATGAGGGGCATGAAAGGGAAGCAGTGGTTGCGAAGGGAGTGAGAGAGGGTTGTAGCCTATTACCGATGTTATTCAATCTATATTTAAAATCTATGGAGAAGAAGTAAAAAGCCGGCCGAAGTGGCCGTGCGGTTAAAGGCGCTGCAGTCTGGAACCGCAAGACCGCTACGGTCGCAGGTTCGAATCCTGCCTCGGGCATGGATGTTTGTGATGTCCTTAGGTTAGTTAGGTTTAACTAGTTCTAAGTTCTAGGGGACTAATGACCTCAGCAGTTGAGTCCCATAGTGCTCAGAGCCATTTGAACCATTTTTTGAAGAAGTAAAAAATTTTGAGATTTACTGAAGACATTGTGATTCTGTCAGAGACAGCAAAGGACCTGTAAGAGCAGTTGAACGAAATGGACGGAGTCTTCAAAGGAGGATATAAGATGAACATAAACTAAAGCAAAACGAGGGTAATGGAATTTAGTCTAATTAGATCGGGTGATGATGCGGGAATTAGATTAGGAAATGAGACACTTAAAGTAGTAGATGAGTTTTGCTATTTAGGGAACAAAATAACTGATGATGGTCGAAGTATAGAGGATATAAAATGTAGACTGGCAATGGCAAGGAAAATGTTCCTGAAGAAGAGAAATTTGTTAGCACCGAGTATAGATTTAAGTGTCAGGACGTCTTTTATAAAAGTATTTGTATGGAATGTAGCCATGTACGGATGTGAAACATGGACGATAAAGGTTTAGACAAGAAGAGTATAGATGCTTTCGAAATTTGGTGCCACAGAATAATGCTGAAGATTAGATGGGTAGATCACATAACTAATGAGGAGGTATTGAATAGAATTGGGGAGAAGTGGAGTTTGTGGCACAACTTGAGAAGAAGAAGGGACCGGTTGGTAGCACAAGTTCTGAGGCATCAAGGGATCACAAATTTAGCATTGGGGGCAGCGTGGAGGGTAAAAGTCGTAGAGGTAGACCAAGAGATGAATACACTAAGCAGATTCAGAAGGATGTGGGTTGCAGTAAGTACTGGGAGATGAAGAAGCTTGCACAGGATAGAGTAGCATGGAGAGCTGCATCAAACCAGTCTCTGGACCGAAGACCACAACAGCAACAACAACAACAACAACAACAACAAACCCCACGAATGTCTGTTTATGAATTTACAAGAACGACTATTAGTTGAGTTATGTAGGATTGCAGAGTGCTACAGAATTCTGTGTCTCTCTCCCACAGCGACTGGGAAAACAGGATTAGATTAGTTATAGCAAGCATACGCTTCATACGTGAATGCAACTGGAAGAGATGCTCTTTGACTTACGCAGACTACACAGTGGTTGCATTGGGGTAAAATTGACTCCACAATCAACGACCACATAAATACAGAATCGAAAACCTTAAAAGTCACTGGTCACATAACGATGAATTACTAAAAATGTAGTTAAACGAAAATATTGAAGTTAGAAAAATTTTAAAAACTGTTCTCGCACATAATCCGAACTAGAATTCCTTCTGTCTGATTCCAAGCCTGCAGGGACAGGACATTTGACTTTCTGTGGTTCGGCTCTCAAACTGGCTTCTCTGTTCCTTATAGTTAGGGATCGATAGCAAAAAAAAAAAGGAATAAATGTACAGGATGTTTCAAAATTACATCGACAAAGTTCGAGGGGATGTACGAGATGTCTTGAAGAACAAAATGAGAAAGGGCGTCCATCTAAAGCGGGCAGGTAAAACACAGTAAGGTGGTTGTAGAATCGGTCGGTGTTGTAGTTGTAAATTGTCATAGCTGTGTTGGGAAAGAACCAGAGCTCCAAGCCCTAATAGAAAGCACTGAAGCTCGAATAGTTATAGGTACGGGAAGCTGATTAAAGCCGGAAGTAAGTTCAGCCGAAATTTTTTCAAGTGATCTAACAGTGTTCAGAAAGGATAGATTAAATGCAGTTGGTGGTGGATTATTTATTGCTGTCAAAAGTAGTTTACCTTGTAGTGAAATTGAATTACATAGTTCCTGCGAAATAGTATGGGTAGAGGTTGAACTTGACAATCGGACTAAACTATTAACTGGATGGTTTTACCGATTGCCCCCGACTCAGAAGATATAATTGCTAAACAGTTCAAAGAAAAATTGAGTCTCATTTCAAATAGGTACCCCACTCATACAATTATAGTCGGTGGCGACTTCAATTTACCTTCGATATGCTGGAAAAATTATACGTTTAAAGCCGGCGGCAGGCATAAAACGTCATCCGAAATTGTACTGAATGCTTTCCCAGAAAATTATTTTGAACAATTAGTTCATGAGCCAACTCGAAGCGTAAATGCTTGCGAAAGCATACTTGACCTCTTAGCAACAAGTAATCCTGGACAAATAGGGAGTATCATGACGAATACAGGGATTAGCGACCACAAGGCAGTTGCTGCTAGGCTGAATACCGTAACACCCACAACCATCAAAAAGAAACGCGAAGTACACATATTTAAAAAAAGCAGATAAAAGTGCTCTTAACGCCTTTTTAAGAGACAGTCTTCACTCCTTCCGATCTGATCACGTAAGCGTAAAAAAGATGTGGAACGATTTCAAAAAGGTAGTATCGACGGCAATTGAAATATATATACTACATAAATTAATAAGTGAAGGTACTGATCCCCCATGGTACACAAAGCGCAAAACGGGACAGATCGGTGTTGCAGAAGCAACGAAAAAAGCATGCAAAATTTAAAGGAACGCAAAATTACCAAGTTTGGCAGAGTTTTGCAGAAGTTCGAAATATAGCGCGTTCTTCAATGCGAGATGCTTTTAATAATTTCCAAAATTAAACTCTGCCTCGGAATCTGGCAGAAAACCCAAAGAAATCCTGCTCATACATAAAGCACACCAGTGGCAAGAAGCAAGCAATACCTTCACTACGCGATACCAACGGTGAATTACTGATGACAGTGCCACCAAAGCAGAGTTATTATACCGGTTTTCCGAAACTCCTTCACCAACGAAGACGAAATAAATATTCCTGAATTCCAATCAAGAACAACTGCCAAGATGAGAAACATAGAAGTAGACATCCTTGGTGTAGCAAAGCAGCTTAATTCACTTAATAAAGGCAAGGCATCCGGTCCAGATTGTATACCAGTCAGGTCCCTCTCAGAGTATGCTGATACAATAGCTCCATATTTAGCAGTTACATACAAGCGCTCGCTCACAGAAAGATCCGTACCTTAAAACTGGAAAATGCTCAAGTCACACCAATAGCCAAAAAGGAAATAGGAGTAATCCGCTGAATTACAGGCCCGTATCACTAATGTAGATTAGCAGTAGGGTTTTGGAACATATACTGTATTCGAACATTAGAAAGTACCCCGAAGAAAACGATTTATTGACACATAGTCAGTACGGATTCAGAAAATATCGTTCTTGCGAAACACAACTAGCTCTTTATACTCATGAAGTAATGAGTGCTATAACAGGGGATGTCAAATTGATTCCATAGTTTTAGATTTCCAGAAGGCTTTCGACACCGTTCCTCACAAGCGTCTTCTAACCAAACTGCGTGCCTATGGAATACCACCTCTACTGTGCGAGTGGACTCGTGATTTCCTGTCAGAAAGGTCACAGTTCATAGTAATAGAAGGAAAGTCATCGAGTGAAATAGAAGTAATATCCGGCGTTCCCCAAGGAATTGTTATAGGCCCTCTATTGTTCCTGATCTATATTAACAGCATAGGAGACAATCTAAGTAGCCAACTTACATTATTTGCAGATGATGCTGTCATTTATAGTCTTGTAAACTCATCAGATGACCAAAACGAATTGCAAACTGCTTGAGATAAGATATCTGTATGTTGCGAAAAGTGGCAATTGACCCTGAATAAAGAATAGTGTGAAGTTATTCACATGAGTTTAAAAGAAATCCGCTAAATTTTTATTACGCGATAATTCACACAAATCTGAAGGCTGTAAATTCAACTAAATGATTAGGGATTACAATTACTAATAACCTAAATTGGAACGATCACATAGATAATGTTGTGGGTAGAGCAAACCAAAGACTGAGATTCATTGGCAGAACACTTAGAAGATGCAACAGGTCTATTAAAGAGACTGCTTACACCAAACTTGTCCGCCCTATTCTGGAGTATTGCTGTGCGGTGTGGGATCTATATCAGGTGGGACTGGCGGGACATCGAAAAAGTTCAAAGAAGGGCGGCTTGTTTTGTATTATCGCGAAATAGGGGAGATAATGTCAGAGACATATACGTGAATTGGAGTGGCAATCATTAAAACAAAGGCCTTTTTCGTTGCGACGGGATCTTCTCATGAAATTTCAATCATCAGTTTTCTCCTCCGATTGCGAAAACATAGTGAGAAATGATCATCACGAAAAAATAAGAGAAATCAAGGCTCGCACAGAAAAATTTTTGTGCTCGTTTTTCCCGCGCGCCGTTCGAGAGTGGAACGGTAGAGAGAGAGCTTGAAGGAGGTTAATTGAACCCTCTGCCAGGCACTTAATTGTGAATAGCAGAGTAATCACATAGTGTAGATGTAGGAACCCGAGTCTGGCATAAGGCGCCAGTGCTTGTTTGTGTGTGTATATAGAGGGTGATTACGTGACGATGTTTCACACTTTCAGGGATGAAGGTAAAGGATATATGTACCAGTTTGAAGTAAGGGACGCTGTTCTGGAAAAGGAAGTGTCGGAGGTTATATGCGGAAATCGTTCTGATAGTTCTGACAGTGGAACACAAGTACCGGTACTGTTGTTGCTAACAATATGGGATAGAAACTTGAAACTTCCTGGGAGATTGAAACTGTGCGCCGGACCGAGACTCGAACTCAGGACCTTTGCCTTTCGCGGGCAAGTGCTCTGCCAACTGAGCTACCCAAGCACGACTCGCGTCCCATCCTCACAGCTTTACTTCTGCCAGTACCTCGTCTCCTACCTTCCAAACTTCACAGAAGCTCTCCTGCGTACAATGCAGAACTAGCACTCCTGAAAGAAAGGATATTGCGGAGACATGGCTTAGCCACAGCCTTTGGGATGTTTCCAGAATGAGATTTTCACTCTGCAGCGGAGTGTGCGCTGATATGAAACTTCCTGGCAGATTAAAACTGTGTGCCGGACCGAGACTCAAACTCGGGACCTTTGCCTTTCGCGGGCAAGTGCTCTGCCAGCTGACATATGGGATAGGCAATTCACAGAGGTAGTTGTATGGATCGGAACAAGAAAATAAAAATTCCAGTAAACAAAGGTCTAAAACGCATACTTGAGAAGCTATGAGTACCTGAACATCATCCCTACTGTGAAACACATCTCTTCTATTCAACAAGTAAATTTTATTTCTGAAGACACCTTCTACATCCGCTCAAAGTTGTCGGTGCAATTTTGAAACACGCATATAGTGCAAACCGAAACAGTACTGAAACCCAAACTATCAATGTATGTGAATTAAAATAAAATATCAGTTAGATTCCGTAATAATTTATTATAAATGCTGTGCTATGTTCAGAGTGATACATTCGTATGGATGTATCACACATTTAGTCTCATGCAAAGATAAAGTGTCGCAAAATCGGATTCGAGATGCGACTGATTGGTAATCTGGGTATGTATCACAAGTAGTCGATTTCGAGAAGAAAGTCGCTGGTGTAAAGTAGGCTTAATAGTACATCTCCTGAAACGCATGATGCTAATATGAACGAGAGTGTAAACAAGGACTGGCTTCGATTTGATGCACTCCATCTTCGTTAGAAGTTAAATTCCGAGTAACGGCTACGGAACTACAAGAAACGTTAGTTCTGTTACATCTGTAGGCCACGACAGGTAGTCACCACGTTGTTAGTAACCCGCAGATGCCGTTAGTGTGGGTGTGGGTCGTACCTCAAGTAGCCGATCATGGCGCTGGTGCTGGTGCAGCCGCCTGCCGTGCGCTGTGGCGGACGCAGAACTGCGGTGTGAGGCGGCACAGTTCGTCCACTCCGCAGCCAACTGCCTGCAAGCGCCCAATCATCCCGTCCGACCAGGAGACTAGATGAAGCCGTAGCCTCCACACCCACTGCTGCGTTCCGGCTCCAAGGTCGCCCGCGTGGCCGCGTCTACTTTCCATGTGTATCCCGGTTTCTTTTCCGGGAAAGCGGGCAGCGATCAGATATTGTTACAATCTCTCCCTCCCACAACCCACTTTCTGCCAAGGAATAAAACAATAAATTACCCAAGGCGATCAAAGAAATTACTCAAACGACCTCATTTAAAAAGGCAGTTAAAAGGCACCTGTTAACAAGTGCACTCTATATACCGAGGCATTACTTGGATAACTCAGACTAGAAGTTTGCTAACAAAATTTAAAAAATAGAAATAAAACTGGCCATTAAAGTTTGTTACACCAAGAAGAAATGCAGATGATAAACGGGTATTCATTGGACAAATATATCATACTAGAACTGATATGTGATTACATTTTCAGGCAATTTGGGTGCAAACATGCCGAAAAATCAGTACCCAGAACAACCTCCTGTGGCCGTAATAACGACCTTGATACGCCTGAGCATTGAGTCAAACAGAGCTTGGATGGCGTGTACAGGTACAGCTGCCCATGCAGCTTCAACACGATACCAGTTCATCAAGAGTAGTGACTAGCGTATTGTGACGAGCCAGTTGCTCGGCCACCATTGACCAGACGTTTGAAATTGGTGAGAGATCCGGAGAATGTGCTGGCCATGGCAGCAGTCGAACATTTTCTGCATCCAGAAATACCCGTACAGGATCTGCAACATGCGGTCGTGCATTATCCTGCTGAAATGTAGGGTTTCGCAGGGATCGAATGAAGGGTAGAGCCACGGGTCGTAACACATCTGAAATATAACGTCCACTGTTCAAAGTGCCGTTATGCGAACAAGAGGTGACCGAGACGTGTAACCAATGGCAACCCTTACCATCACGTCGGGTGATACGCCAGTATGGCGATGACGAATACACGCTTCCAGTGTCGCCAAACACGGATGCGACCATCATGATGCTGTAAACAGAACCTGTATTCATCCGAAAAAATGACGTTTTGCCATTCGTGCACCCAGGTTCGTCGTTGAGTACACCATCGCAAGCGCTCCTGTCTGTGATGCAGCGTCAAGGGTAACCGCAGCCATGGTCTCCGAGCTGATAGTCAATGCTGCTGCAAACGTCGTCGAACTCTTCGTGCAGATGGTTATTGTCTTGCAAACGTCCCCTTCTGTTGACTCAGGGATCGAGACGTGGCTGCACGATCCGTTACAGCCATGTGGATAAGATGCCTGTCATCTCGACTGCTAGTGATACGAGGCCTTTGGGATCCAGCACGGAACTCATTACCCTCCTCAACCCACCGATTCCATATTCTGCTAACAGTCATTGGATCTCGACCAACGCGAGCAGCAATGTCGCGATACGATAAACCGCAATCGCGACAGGCTACGATCCGACCCTTATCAAAGTCGGAAACGTGATGGTACGCATTTCCCCTCCTTACACGAGGTATCACAGCAACGTTTCACCAGGCAACGCCGGTCAACTGCTGTTTGTGTATGAGAAATCGGTTGGAAACTTTCCTCATGTCAGCACGTTGTAGGTGTCGCCACCGGCGCCAACTTTGTGTGACTGCTCTGAAAAGCTAATCATTTGCATATCGCAGCATCTTATTCCTGTCGGTTAAATTTCGCGTCTGTAGAACGTCATCTTCGTGGTGTAGCAATTTTAATGGCCAGTAGTGTAATAACAATAATAAAACATGCGTCTAAGAAGAAAAACGATGCACAACGAAGGAATTATCCGAATGGGATGCAAATCGGTAGATGTTATCTACATTTACAAACAAATGATTGTACTTTCAGGATAGATGGCTAATTCATTCAAAACAAAAAGCTTCAGAAATTCAGGATATCAATAACGCCTTGGTCCACCTCTGGCCCTTAAGCAAGCAGTATTCGGCTTGACATCGACTGGCAGAGTTGTTGGATGTCCCCCTACCGGATATTCTGATAGATTCAGTCCAACTGGAGCGTCACACCATCAAAATCCCGAGCTGGTTGGAGGGCCCCGTCCATAATGCTCCCAACGTTTTCATTTGGGGAGACATCCGGTGGTCTTGCTGGTCAAGGTAGAGTTTTGCAAGCACGAAGACAAATACCAGAAATTCGCTCCGTATGCGGACGGGCATTGTCTTGCTGAAATGTAAGCTCAGTATGGCTTGCCATGCAGGCGAACATAACAGGGCGTAGAATATCGTTGATGTCCCACTGTGCTGTAAGGGAGACGCGGATGTGAGCCAAAGTGGTCTCACTAGTAAATTTTAGGGCACCCCAGACTATCGCTCCAGCTTGCCGGGCCGTATGGCTGTATTCCACTACTGTACGCAGTGTCTTCAGACACGTTTCTCCTGGTCATCGGAGCTCATTTCGAAGCGGGACTCATCACTGAAGACAATTCTACTTCAGTCAACGGGATTCCAGGCCGAATGTGCTCGACACCACTGTAGACGAACTTTCTCGTGTACAGAGGTCAACGACACTTGGTGCAACGAGAGCGGTGATCTCGTCTCCCCTTCTGTGAGCCGCCTATTAATGGTCATTGTGGTAACTGAAGCGCAAGTTGCACGGCGGATCGATGATAATGAGGAAACTGGGGCTTTCAATCTCTCTCCGACGATTGTTCGGTCCTCACTTTATGTCTTCTCTCTAGGTCGACCGCTTCCTTCTTGATGCTGCGTTTGGCCATAATTCACTCATTACTACAAACATTGTCGAACAGTAGCATCCATCTTATTCAGATATCCAGTGAGTCGGTGATTATTTTCCAACCTGCTTTTTTGAGCCCACCTACACCTCTTGTCTCAAATGCTGATGTCAAGTGCCTGTCTGCGAGGCATAGTTACTGTCGAACTGAGCGCACGGAATCAAACTCGCAAAGACACTGGTATCTACATGTCCCCTGTTTGCTATCGTTCCCCGCATCACGGTAAAATTGCTCTGCAGCGTCACACATTCATCCACGTCCGCCAGAGTTTACAATTTTGCATTTTCCATTGATACCTTTATAAACATCACTTTGTGGCCAATTTGCACAACCCCTTCGTGGCGCCCTTAGAGTGCGTAATCTATCATCTTGAGCTCAAAATCTCACTCGTTATAGAGGGATTCTAACTCAGCGTTTCCACACGAGCAAATGGAAAGTTTCAGTACACAATATGGAAACAGACATCGTCAGTAGTAGGGCAAGGTTAGCGCCAAGACACGCTGCATTGTTGCCAAATTTATTCAAGATGGCGGTGATGACGTCATCCAAGATGGCGGCATGTAGACTTGGTGGCAACCGCGCATGACGTCATCCAAGACGGCGGATTTTGGCGGGAAAATAGGCCAATTGTGCTACGTCCACTTACCTAACCTTCAGAAAAAAATGGCGGCAATTTTGAATTTTTGTGAGAAATAGCTCAATTGGGCTAAGTCGACTAACCTAAGCCTACAGAAGAAAAAATGGCGGGAAGTTTGAATTCCAACAGGATAATGCACGCAAAAACCATACTTGTCTTTATTAATATTCATTAATATTGATTATCATTTATTAACTTTCATTATCATTTATTACAATTCATTATCATTCATTATCATTTATTATCATTTATTATTATTTATTGTTATTGACCTGCCTCCACTAGAAAATTCCTCCAAATTCAAATTCCAACACGATAATGGCTGCAAAACCTTACTTTTGTTTATTATTATTTATTACCATTCATTATCATTCATTATCATTTATTATTATTTATGTTCATTTATTATCATTTATTATTATTTATTGTTATTATTGGCCTAACTTCACTAACATAGCAAATCGCGCCAAGTTCAATCATTTATTATTATTTATTCAATACGCCTGATTTTGGCGGCAAGAAAGCCAATTCCGTTACAACCATAACAAAAAATCGGTCACAAGTTCAAATTCCAACACGATAATCGGTCACACATACTAAATAGGCCACCTCATCTTATTAAGTTTGAATTTTCTCGCAGTCACTTATTGTTTCACTCATAAGCTATCAAAATCTCGTCAAGTAATAATAATAAACTGCACTTCCACTAATCTAAGTCAACTCCTGTGATTTCGTGGGAAATGGACTGAGGTCTTGATTTCAAACAGTACGGTCATCACCAGTTCTCCAACATCACATCTTCGAGATCGCAGCAGCATCCACCGTGCTCGTTACGAGGTCTGGAGTCCAACTGTGTGTTAGTTCGTATCTCAGGCACCCGAGGACGTCGCCGTGACGTCATTTAAGATGGTGGCAAGAAAGCCAATTGCGTCACATCCACCAAGTTTGAATTTTCGCGGTCATTTATGCTTCCACCGCTAAATTATTAAACTAGCGCCACTTGTACTAACTTAAGTCATCAGGTGGGGAATTGACTCTTTATTTCAGGCATTACGGTCATGCAGGTGTGTCTGACTTCTCCATGCTCACACAGCGAACTCCAGAGCGCAGCTGATGTACGCGCGGCCGGCTGAGCCCGCTCCATGGGCAGCTCCCTGGCCGGCTGACGTCAAGCGACCAGCGGTGCCCGCACAGCCCCCGGCCAGCGCGCCAGGTAGGCGGCGAGCGGCGCCTGAGGGTCCAGCCACAAACGGTCAGCCGCGCTCGACTCAAGAGTCCGGCTGCGTAAACATCTTTACGCGCCAGCGAGCACTTAACGCTGGACAGGATGGAATTTGTCGACCGCGTGCTGGTCAAAGGACACGTTCCACCCCAAATTTATTTTTCTGAACGGGTTCGAACCTGCCGATACCTACCTCACACAACCGCCCGAGATGTCTGGAAAGTTCTATCACGTGACACGCTAAAAGCTATATCGGTCCTAAAGTTCGCAAATTCCCAGCACCGTTGGACAGGAACCGACACACTTGCTTTGTCCAAACCACACTCACGCCACATACCGCGCCACCAGCACGTGTGATGGAGCACAAAGGACGCCCTCATCCCCATAATCTTTGCAATTCAAGATCGATAGACAGGATCCGACACGCTCGAACTGGAACGTTTTTTCTACCGAGTTGGAAACTTCCTTGACGTCACAAGGCGCGATCGACCACGTGGCTCTGTCGGACAAAGAACGCTCTCACTAAGTTAACTGATCACCTGATTCTCATTATTCAGCCCACATGCATCGATTATCTAATCCAGGATCTTGGCGAAAAAACACGTCTGTACACATGAGCCATCGCGCGCACTTAGCTTAGTACCTGCACAAGTGAATGTAACAAAGTCCGAATGACTATTTAATTAATCTGATCAATTAATAATCTCTCTGATGTGGAAAACTGCCACGTCCACCTAGACTTGGAATAAATTTTCGCCACTGCCACACCCACCTGGACTTGAAATGAAATACTTTAAGTCCCTACCAACCACCACGTCCTTTTACCGACCCATGTTCGTTGGCTAACATCTACTAATGCTCGCTTCTGTTTACTAACGTGTACTAACCCACATTAACTTATATCACATTCTGTCTACACAAATAAGCCAAGCTTCAATTCTGATGGTCAGTTCGTGTTTCGCTACCAAAAACAAGAAAATTGTGGCAAACGAAGCCACTAACCTAAGTCACCTGTGGTGACTCAAAATCGTCTGCTTTGCCTCTCTCACACACCGCGAGCGCGAGACCGTCCACATCACAGTCTGGACCTTTATACTCACGTCGGACATACTCCTGTATAAACATTCTAGCTAAACTATGACCCTAATACTGTTGTTCAATCCACACGGTCTAGCACATGGCCAGAGCACACCCCCCGTGCCTAAGCCGAGAACATTGCTGGCCCCATCTTTAGTTAACCGCTGAGAGACGGAGATATGCTGCAATCTTATCCACCTTGAAACACTACCCCGTGTGCCGCATATTGTGGATCCGCATCTGAACACCGCTCCCGATATAACATACGGCGGATCCACATTCGAACGTTAACCCTAGTATACCGCCGGTCCTAAGAGTCTTATAATTAGTCAATGGTTTACAGCATGCTGCACATAGATAAAGTTCGGCGTTTGTAGAGAATTAATTTGAAGTCTATATCTTGGGAATTATGATGAACTAGTGATCGGTAGGATGTAGCCTAGTGCATGATATTGAGAAGTACAGCTGAAATGGTGTAATATTATGGAGAAAGTACATGTGTTCTTCCAGTCTATGAGTCTAAGGATGTTTGTAGAAAAGCGAACAGATAAGGAAGGAGAGACAGTAAGGCGTTTGTGCTGAGAGGGGGACGATACTGAATTTGTAAAAAGAGTTCTGAGGATGACTTAGGTCCGCTGATGTAAGAGGGAAGATTAGCTCTGAGTGTCGGATCTGTAGAGAGAACAGGTTGACGGTGCTTTCCTAGGATTGGAGAGCATTGCTGTATATAGACGCTGTAGGAAAAGGGTATTTTTTTTTTTTTGCATGCTGTAGAGATATACTGGATAAGTGCACTGTTTTGTGTGAAATGTGTAGATACTGTATTGTGAAAATGTGGTTTACATTGTGTAGCGTTTGTATATACTGCACTGTAAAAGCCGGCCGCGGTGGTCTCGCGGTTCTAGGCACGCAGTCCGGAACCTCGCGACTGCTACGATCGCAGGTTCGAATCCTGCCTCGGGCATGGATGTGTGTGATGTCCTTAGGTTAGTTAGGTTTAACTAGTTCTAAGTTCTAGGGGACTGATGACCTAAGATGTTAAGTCACATAGTGCTCAGAGCCATTTGAACCATTTTTTTTTTGCACTGTAAAGTTAATATTGATTATGTTATGTGACGAGTAGAGAGGAAGTTGTAAGGACGGTAGAGATATTTCCAGAGTAATAGCGGTCAGGAGAGTGTATTTCCGATACTTAGGTCATTGTGGAATGCCAATAAAATGAGACCGCGATCGTAAGATTTAACTGTATAAGTATAATGAGATCAACGACTTCGGTATTCGAGAGTGCGAATATAATTTTTTGGTCTGTTTGTTTCTAGTTATTCAGTGGTTTAAAGGATGCTGTACTTAGAAAAAAAATTGGTGTGTTCTTGTAGTCTATGAGTCTGGATAAGTTTGTAGAAAAAAAGGGAGCAGGCAAGGAAGAAGAAGAGAGAGTAACACATTGTGTTGAGGGGAAGCGATCGCCGAATTTGTGGAACAGTTCTGAGAGGGACTTCCGTCCGTTGATGTAGAAGGGCTGATTACCGCGGAGTGTGGCGTGTGTAGAAAGAAAGAGCAGGTTCACAGAGCCTAGTTAATGTGGCTTACATTGTGTAGGGTTTGTATATAATGGTTTGTAAAATTACTATTGCTTATGTTATGGGATGAGTAGAGAGGATGACCGTGTGTGCGTGTGCGTGTGTGGGACACACCTGCATGATCGTAATGCCTGAAATAAAGAGTCATTTTCCCACCTTGTGGCTTAGCGTAGTACAAGTGACGAGATTTTAATAATGTATGTCCGGGTGCTGATTTAGAAATACGTGGCCAAATTTGACTGTCCAGCAAAGCTGGTTGCGACTGGCCTATCGACAGGTGTGACGTCAGGGCAGATTCCCCTCTCGAGCAAGCAACTTTGGTGACGAACGTGTGGCGGGGCGTTGCTTGTCCCACAAAGCCGCGTGGTAGATCGCGAACCGACCGGCCGATGTTTACGCCAGCCGAGTGGCGCCTGTGACGTCAGCGGCGGATTGCTGGCTGGACCAGCGGCGCGCGTGGGCTACCGCCGACCGACCTCTCCTGGCGACGACGTTAACTAAACCATTTGGGCTCTGGAGTTCGTGGTGTGACCATCTCGAAGTCAGTTGGGACACACCTGCATGACCGTAATGCCTGAAATAAAGAGTCAATTCCCCACCTGGTGACTAAGGATAGTACAAGTGGCGCTAGTTTAATAATTTAGCGGTGGAAGCGTAAATGACCGCGAAAATTCAAACTTGGTGGATGTGACGCAATTGGCTTTCTTGCCGCCATCTTAAATGACGTCACGGCGACGTCCTCGGGTGCCTGAGATACGAACTAACTCACAGTTGGACTGCCGATCTCGTAGCGAGCACGGTGGATGCTGCTGCGATCTCGAAGATGTGATGTTGGAGAACTGGTGATGACCGTACTGTTTGAAATAAAGACCTCAGTCCATTTCCCACCAATTCACAGGAGTTGACTTAGATTAGTGGAAGTGCAGTTTATTATTATTATTTGGCGAGATTTTGATAGTTTATGAGTGAAATAATAAGTGACTGCCAGAAAATTCAAACTTAGTACGATGAGGTGGCCTATTTAGTATGTGTGACCGATTATCGTGTTGGAATTTGAACTTGTGATCAATTTTTTGTTATGGTTGCCGCCAAAATCAGGCGTATTGAATAAATAATAATAAATGATTGAACTTGGCGCGATTTGCTATGTTAGTGGAGTTAGGCCAATAATAATAATAAATAATAATAAATGATAATAAATGAACATAAATAATAATAAATGATAATGAATGATAATGAATGGTAATAAATAATAATAAACAAAAGTAAGGTTTTGCAGCCATTATCGTGTTGGAATTTGAATTTGGAAGGAATTTTCTAGTGGAGGCAGGTCAATAATAATAAATGATAATAAATGAACATAAATAATAATGAATGATAATAAATGATAATGAATGTTAATAAATGATAATCAATAATAATGAATAATAATAAACAAAAGTAAGGTTTTGCAGCCATTATCGTGTTCGAATTTGAATTTGGAGGGAATTTCTAGTGGAGGCAGGTCAATAATAATAAATAATAATAAATGATAATGAATCATAATAAATGATAATGAATGTTAATAAATGATAATCAATAATAATGAATAATGCCCGCCAAAATCCGCCATCTTGGATGACGTTATGTGCTGTTGCCAAGTCTACATGCCGCCATCTTGGATGACGTCATCACCGCCATCTTGAATAAATTTGGCAACAATGCAGCGTGTCTTGGCGCGAACCTTGCCCTCCTACTATCGTCGCTACAAACCTGACCTCAGCTGATAGCCATCATCAACATCTGTGTTCTGGCCAAAGGCAGGTTTCCACATGGTAACTCACCATGCACTCCTGTTTCTGCCACCCTAATCAGGTACGCGTAACTTCTGCTTCCCTTGGTGTCGTCTGTCGTCTTGTATCTCCTACTTCCTCTCAGTCTCCACCCACAAACTAATCCTTCCAAAGTGTCGCTAACAAGTCCTCACGTCTCAACGAGTGTCCCATCCAGTTCTTCTTCCCTTCTCTTAAAACCTGCTGCAGCCTTCTCCTTTCCCAACAAGCTTTTGCTACTCACTCTTTCCATCCAGCTCATCCTATCCATTCTCCTCTACGACCACATCTCAAATGTTTCTAACCTTTTCTAATCCTCTCGTCTGATTGTTCATGTTTCTATACCGCAGAGTGTTACATTCCAGACTAAACACTTTCGAAGTCTTTTCCTGACTTTTATCTAGATTACCATATAATTATAACAAAGTATTTTATATGATGGGCATCCGCAGCTATTAAAAGGCATGATGTTGAGAATAATTCCGCTGACAGCTTGTAAAATCGTTGTTTTAGTGACATTAACCCGTTTTGCGGTCTAAGGCCACATGATCAGTTGCACCTTACAGCGTCTTAACTTTGTATAATAAAATGAAGCCGGCCGCTGTGGCCGAGCGGTTCTAGGCTCTTTAGTCTGGAACCGCGCTGCTGGTATGGTCCCAGGTTCTAATCCTGCCTCGGGCATGGATGTGTGTGATGTCCTTAGGTTAGTTAGGTTAAGTAGTTGTAAGTGTAGGGGACTGATGACCTCAGATGTTAAGTCTCATAGTGCTTAGAGCCATTTGAACCTTTCATTAAAATTAACAAAGGTAATATCTAAAATATATTCACAATGTTAAAATGTCATAGGCGTACTCATTGCTCCTAGGCAAGATACATTATTCAGTCAATATTGCCCACCTTTACAGTGGCGAAAGAACGGTGACAAAAATGTGATCCATTAATTTTATAAAAATTGCTGGTATCATGTAGTTATAGATCCTTGCTTTAAAATTTGCCTACGCCTACAAGAAGAAAGACAATATCATGCTGAGGGGACGCTAATATTTGTAAAAAAAAGCTGGATTGCTAATAAAAAATTGTCTCTACAGGTGTGAATAGTCGGGACATAGTGTAAATTATTGTGTGGAATGGTATAAATTGGCACTTTCTTACCGACTTGCAACCCAGTGTTGGAAGCAACTAAGACGGACTAATAGGCTGGCGAAACGGAAAGTACCTTGTGGATCAAGGCCCACGGGAAAGACAGCCCAGGTGCGTACGTTTCAGCATGTTACACTACAGGTGTTACGAGCTCCAACGGGGAGCGAGTAACTATTTCAGACGAGTTTAATAATTCTTGACTGCGTGTTTAAATGCATACAGGTTCTAGATATCGCATGACGAAGTGAAGACTTTTAGGGGGGTACCTTTTCAATTAAATATTGATTTCCTGTGGCCTTGCACGGAGAAGAGCGTTCGCGAAGTGTGACGGATAAGCCGTCAAGTGTGACGGGTCTGTATATCTCGTTGTGGACGATGTGACGTCATGTACTCATGACTAGGAGTGCTGAGTGGCATCAGAACTGTCCAGCGGCTACTTCCTCGGGCTGGGATCCTGGACCCACTGTGAGGCTGGTGCAGACAGACCTACTGGAGCGGTCAACATCCGAGGAGCAAGCCATCTGAAGCGGATCTGAGAGGATGTCAAACATCGTAAGAGAAGTGTTGTCTTTGATTGGCTGACAGTGGTGCAATAGCATCTTGGAAATGAGCAGATAACGCCCAAAGGACGGAGATGGTGTATGGAGCTCACTGGAAAGAACATGGTAAAACTGCACGCAGGGAGCCAGATCTCGCGAAAGATAGAAAACTGTGTCTGGAGGCGTATGTGCGACAGAAAGAACCTGAGAAGTACAATTATTCTGCCCGGAAGGCACAGACGGCTGCTGGAACACTGGGAGTGTAAAATGATTGTGCCCAGAGGTCATACATGGATGTGAGAAAGTAGTGCCCGCGATCACAGGGCCGCGGTCTTGGAGGCGCGCTCTGCCGGTAGCGGACAGCACCTCTGGTGGTGGCTACGTGAGACTTCCAAGGACAACAAGTTTGGGGTTGTTTTCGTTGTCCAGAATATTAATGACCGCAGATCGATTATTGGGACCGAAGGCGCGTGTGCCTGTTGCGACAGACGACAACTGGAGTGTGGTTAGCCACGTGACGCAAGTGTGTTGCAGGTTACTCTCTTGCAGGAACATAGCAGTTTGCATGGTACATCACATCGTTATACACAACGAAGCGCTAAAGAAACTGGTATAGACATGCGTATTCAAATACAGAGATGTGTAAACAGGCAGAATACGGTGCTGCGGCTGGCAACGCCTATTTAAAATAACAAGTCTTTCGCCCAGTAGTTACATCGGGCCGGCCGCTATTGCCAAGGCGTTCTAGGTGCTTCAGTCTGGAGCCGCTCTGCTGCTACGGTAACAGGTTCGAATCCTGCCTCGCGCATGGATTTGTGTGCTGTTCTTAGGTTAATTAGATTTACGTAGTTCTAAGTCCAGGGGACTGATGACCTCTGATGATAAGTCCTGTAGTGCTCAGAGCCATCTGAACCATTTTTTATTCATTTCCGTTTTCTTGTCACAGTCAGTCTTTTATTAATTGTAAATTCGCTTACCGGCAATTAGTACATCCAGTGTTACCAGTAACACTTCAAAATTCAATAAGGAGTGATTCGATTTGATTTTAACAGGAGAGCTACAACAGCTTAGGTCTAACCAGCCACTGCCCGCACCGAAACTAGGTTTTTTGTGCGGTATCGCTCCCTGTATATCTAGTGAAGCCAACCAATGCCCTTAAATAGTTGTTAGACACAATTTCTTCAGTTCTAGTTGTCCCGAAGATTCTATATCTTTTACTCTCCAATGCCATGCATTCAAAGATTAGGTGTGATGCAGTTTCTTTACCCTCTTCACAGGTCCTACAATAGGGTCCTCTTCCATTATAGCCATTGCGTGTAGGTGTTTTTTGAAGTTCCCATGGACGGTCATCAGTCCAGTCATGAGTTTGATCTCTTTCCTGTTCAATCCCAGGATTACAGAGCTTCTTTTAAAACATGGCTTGGGCATCATTACCTTACCATGTTTTTGTTTATGGACCTTGGTCCAATATCCTCCATACTGTTTCCTAAGCCTGTTCCGTAGTTCTAATTTGATCATAGCCTTGGTGATTGTCAAGACAGGTTCCGGTCCAATAAATGGAGTTGTTGCCCCCATCCTAGCCAATCTATCGGCTTGTTCATTGCCACACATCCCTGAGTGGCCAGGGACCCACAGTAGGTACACCCTATAGCTTCCCCCTAGCTCCACCAGAGCCCTGTGGCAATCTGCAACAATCTTAGATCTTGTTGCAGGAGCTGCCAATGGTTTCAGGGCTGCATGGCTGTCTGAATAGATGTAGATGCTACAATCATTGTAGCACCTACTCATATTCTCCTCCACACATGCTCTGATTGCAGTAATTTCGGTTCAAATGGTTCAAATGGCTCTGAGCACTATGGGACATAACATCTGCGGTCATCAGTCCCCTAGAACTTAGAACTACTTAAACCTAACTAACCTAAGGACATCACACAACACCCAATCATCACGAGGCAGAGAAAATCCCTAACCCCGCCGGGCATCGAACCCGGGAACCCGGGCGCGGGAAGCGAGAACGCTACCGCACGACCACGAGCTGTGGACGAGTAATTTCGGCTTGGAATACAGAGGCCAGTTTCCCTAGAGAGATGCTGCTCTCCAGTCTTGGCTGAACCCCGTACAACCCTGCCCCAACGCCTTGATCTGTTTTCGACCCATCGGTGAACCAAACCACGTCCCCCGTATGGTGTCGAACTGTTTTCTGCCACTGCTCCTTACTACCAATTATTATGTTGTAAGGCTTGTCGAAGCAGTTAGGAGTTATTATATAGTCAGCGGGCATTTCCCCAGCAATACCTATATTTACCTCACTTACTATGTTAGTGTGTGATTCTGGATATCCAAATGAGACCCAGTTTTGGCCAAATTTAAGTCTGTATACCCCAACTGCTGCCTCCATCTTAACCCAAAGGTGAAGTGGAGGCATATCCAGCATGGCTTCCATTCCAGTGGTTGGTGTGCTGCTCATTCCGCGCATTATGGCTAAGCAGGCCAATCTCTGCATCTTAGCAAGCTATTTAGCAGCAACCCGCTGTTCTACCTTCTTCCACCACACTACGGCCCCATAGGCAATCCAGTGCATACCCCTGGGGCTTAGGCCCCAGTTTTTGCCACAAGCCCTCCTGGTACTCACTAAAGTGCTTTTTGTCTTGGAGCAGATACTCTTAATATGAGGGGTCCAAGTTACCTTATAATCCAAGGTTACCCCTAGATATTTCACTGTCCCCTTCACAGGAAGAGTTTCATCGAAGAGCTTTAGATTCCAACTTGCATGCTGAATATGTCTCTTCATAAATGGCACCACAACAGTCTTCTTAGGATTAACTCTCAGATCCTGTTTAATGCACCATTTTTGCACAATGTGCAACCCTCCTTGTGCCATATTCCTGACTGTGTCAGTGAATTTGCCAAGTATTACTACGACAAGGTCATCTGTGATAATAATAATAACAATAATAAACTCACCAATTTCGTAAGAAATTTTTTTCATTTTCTTTTTTTTACCTGATCTCACTAGGGCCATCAGGCACTTTCTTATATCAGACCAGGGTTTCACATGTTAGTACCTTTTTTACATAACCTAAGAAGTAAATTAAGAATTAACATGACATATAATATTTTAATAATTTGAGTGTCAATAGTGACAATATAAGTAACTGGTACTGAGTATCAACTAATAATGTTAATAGCGGCAGCAACTGTACTACTGCTGCTGCTGCCACTAATGCTGATACTAGTAATAATAATAATGATAGTAATAATAATAATAATAATAATAATAATAAACCCTGTGGAGGCCCGGCAAAAGAATAGGCCTCCGGTATGTTCTGCCAGTCGTAAAAGGCGACGAAAAGAACAAACCACTAATAGGGCTAACCCCCCTTTTAGTGTGATTAGTTGGTTCAGGACAGAACTAAACATGCCTCGGACAAGCGCCGT
Organism: Schistocerca piceifrons; assembly: GCF_021461385.2. NCBI lineage: Eukaryota > Metazoa > Arthropoda > Insecta > Orthoptera > Acrididae > Schistocerca > Schistocerca piceifrons. Next base: position 1,145,347,681 of record NC_060138.1, read on the forward strand.
CATGGTCGGGGACGACGCTTGAACCCTATGCCCGCCCACAATGGTAACGACACTGCTAGCCAACTGGAAAATGATTTAAATCCGAATAGAGGTGTTTTGCAGGATATGCTTCCTGCAACCACCCTAGAAGGAAAACAAAGACAGAGGATGAGATGGTCAGATGAAGTTAACCGACACCTCATGTTCTGTTATTACCAAGCAACAAACCTAGGAACCAACACAACTGGATACAGATCACAAGTACACACAACATTTATTACCAGATACCCAGAATTAAAATTTTTAACAGAACAACGACTAGCTGATCAGATCCTTGTAATAATCAAAAATAGCAGGATACCCCAGTCAGAATTAGAACACATCAAACAACAAGTACAACAAATACTGGAACAAAATAATGTGCAATCAGAAGAAGAAGAAAATACAGTAATGGACTCAAACATCCCGGAGCAAACAAACAAAGAACAACACACATCAATTAAACAATCAGAGGGAAACGAAATCTTAAGACAGCCACCAGAACAAGCACAAATAGAACACGAAGTGACACACATGTTAGATATAGAAGAAAAATTTCAGCTGACATATATCGAACACAAAGACACAAATACAGACATTAGACCATTCTTGCATAGACCACCAAATAACCCACAAGTCGAAACAACAATAACAACTATCAACACAATCATACACAACAAAATACATGAAAACACAACTATGGAAGAGTTACAACTACTGGATTATATAGGAGCATTCACTACACTAAATATACACACTAGGCAGAGATCAGAAACAACGAACACACAGAAGAAACCCACAAAACCAGCATGGCAACACAGGCTATAGATCAGAATAGAAAAACTGAGAAAAGACATTGGACAGCTAACACAATTTATAAGGAATGAAATATCAGACAAAAAAAGAAAAAGCTTAGGTAAAATCTCACAACAAGAAGCGATAGAGCAATTAGATGAAAAGAAGCAGAAATTACAGGCATTGGCCAAATGACTTAGAAGATACAAAAAAAGTGAAAATAGAAGGAAACAAAACCAAACATTCAACACAAACCAAAAGAAATTTTACCAGACAATAGATAACACACACATTAAAATAGACAATCAACCAAACATAACAGACATGGAACACTTCTGGAGCAACATATGGTCAATCCCAGTACAACATAACAGGCATACACGGTGGATACAAGCAGAAACAGACACATACAAGACGATACCACAAATGCCTGAAGTGATAATATTCCAACATGAAGTCACCCGAGCAATTAATTCTACGCACAATTGGAAAGCCCCTATAAAAGATAAAATAGCAGATTTTTGGATAAAGAAGTTCACCTCAACACATTCACATCTAACTAAATTATTTAACAGTTACATTGTAGACCCATACACATTCCCTGATACACTTACACGTGGAATAACGTATCTGAAACGTAAAGATCAAGCAGACCCAGCAAACCCAGCTACGTATCGCCCCATAACACGACTACCAACGATATACAAAATATTAACTTCAGTAATTACACAGAAATTAATGACACATACAACACAGAACAAAATTATAAATGAAGAACAAAAAGGCTGTTCCAAAGGAGCACGAGGATGTAAAGAGCAACTGATAATAGATGCAGAGGTGACATATCAAGTTAAAACCAAACAAAGGTCGCTACACTACGCATACATCAATTACCGAAAAGCTTTTGATAGTGTACCCCACTCATGGTTACTACAAATATTGGAAATATACAAAGTAGATCCTAAATTGATACAGTTCCTAAACACAGTAATGAAAAATTGGAAAACCACACTTAATATCCAAACAAATTCAAATAATATCACATCACAGCCAATACAGATTAAGCATGGAATATACCAAGGAGACTCATTAAGTCCTTTCTGGTTCTACCTTGCTCTGAACCTATTATCCAACATCCTAAATAATACAAATTATGGATACAATATTACTGGAACATACCAACACAAAATCACACATTTGCTATGCATGGATGACCTAAAACTACTGGCAGCAACAAATCAACAACTCAACCAATTACTAAAGATAACAGAAGTATTCAGCAATGATATAAATATGGCTTTTGGAACAGACAAATGTAAGAAAACACTAAACAAGAAGATTACATATTGGATAACCACAGCGATTGCATAGAAGCGATGGTAAAAACAGATGCCTATAAATATCTAGGATACAGACAAAAAATAGGAATAGCTAATACAAATATTAAAGAAGAACTAAAAGAAAAATGTAGACAAAGACTAACAAAAATACTGAAAACATAATTGACAGCAAGAAACAAGACAAAAGCTATAAATACCTATGCTATAACAATATTGACCTACTCATTTGGAGTAGTGAAATGGAGTAACACAGACCTATAAGCACTCAGTACACTTACACGATCACAATGCCACAAATATGGAATACATCACATAGATTCAGCAACAGAAAGATTCACATTAAGCAGAAAGGAAGGAGGAAGAGGATTTATCGACATAAAAAACCTACATTATGAACAGGTAGACAATTTAAGAAAATTCTTTCTAGAACGAGCAGAAACTAGCAAAATACACAAAGCAATCACACCAGATATTACAGCAAGCATATTATTAAAGATCCCAATACCACAACAGATAAATTCAGACTTTACAAACAACAAGAGGATGTACAATACTAGCAAATACAGAATACCCCAGAAGACATGACAATGTAGCAAAAATAATACATCAACAACTTGCCATATAACATAAACTAATAAACCAACACGTTCCCACATAGAAGTACACACCACAAAATGTACTAGAGAATGATGAATACAAATTATACTGGAACAGACCCATTATAACAGATAAAACAACACCACATAACAAACCTGACATCATACTCACCAATAAAAATAAGAAATTAACACAACTAATCGAAATATCCATACCCAATACAACAAATATACAGAAGAAAACAGGAGAAAAAATTGAAAAATACATCCAACTGGCTGAGGAAGTCAAGGACATGTGGCATCAGGATAAAGTTGAGATCATACCAATTATACTATTAACTACAGGAGTCATACCACACAATCCACCAGTACATCAAAGCAATACAGCTACATCCAAACGTATATATACAACTACAGAAATCTGTAATTATTGATACATGTTCAATTACCCGAAAGTTCCTAAATGCAATGTAACATGTACCGTATATACCGTACAGTTAAAAGGAAGTCACGCTTGATCAAGGCCCGTGTCACTTTCCATTTTTAACCAGACATAACGTCTGAGACAGGAAAGAGAAATAAAAATAATAACAATAATAATGGCAGATATAAAAAAAATTTTAGGTATACAACTACATTTCTTCGGATGTAGCGAGTTATGGGGAAAGGAAATTTAAGAAGACTGCTCCAGCTAAGGACACTGCGAAATCAGAATGACCTGGTTGGGAAGAAGGAGCTACAAGGATAACGATTCTGTACAGTACGGCAAAAAAAAAAGGAATGAAAGGTGAGATAGTGTTAATACTTTCATCCTTCTTTACCTCCTCTGCATTACTGTAGATGAGGAGTCACTGAGCACATTTGTACTGTGCATGCAGTACACGTGAGGTTCCTAGTTGTTTCCACTGCCCTGTGTGGAATACGTAAGTTCTTGTACACTTCACTAACCTGCTGTCTTCATGATGATGATGTCCCCAGCGCAGAAAACAGCACGCAGGTCGTGGATTCTTTTTCTTGAGGCTGAAATTAACTTCACAAGGAACTGCTGCTACGAATAAACTATAACTCATTTGGGATGCCACTCGCGTTTTTATTGATATAGACACGAGAAACTATTCTTGATCACAACGTATTGAATATATCTTTCCACAGTCATTATATCTGGCTAAAATAACATTAAATACATCCTGCCACAAACAACATGTCTGTCTACTGGAACCATCCGAACTGGAGAATAAAATTACATGAATCAAATACTACTATTACAGACAACATGTCTGTACCTAGCGGTGGTCGGAACGGTAGTAAATAAAATTGCATGAAAGAAATACTGCTATAACAGACAACATGTCTGTCTACTGGAACGGTCAGAACTGGAGAGCCGGACTGCCCGAGACACTTCGCGCGCCAAGCCAGCAAGGCGTGACCCGAACTACACCGAAGTGCATCGGCAGTAATATCGTCAGCCTTTTGTTTTAGTAATACTTTGATTTTAATAATTTTGAAATGACTGATTGATAGCTGGCTGTTGAGAGATATTTATTTTAAAAAATGAAGTAATTTGGAAGAGAGGTTTAATTAATAATAACAACTAAAGTTTAACGTTTTGGTGCCCTACCGCCGAACACAACAGCCAATCACAGAGCAGCAGCATCATGCAGGCGGTCTTTCTCACGGGAATGGTACCGAATCTAACATCTGTCACCGGTACCTCATCCCACATTGCGTCATCTCTATGCTTCTCCCATCTCCACTGCCCTGGGAATAGCTTCCTGGAGCCTAAAATGATGACTGAATAAGCCAGAAATATTACAACAGGGACAATGGAAATCATTAATGCTGCTTTTGTAGTTATGTCATTAACTATCACCTGAAGCCGAAGATGTTATCCAGTTCTCTAATATAACGTGGGAGATTATTCCAGAGGCAGGTTCCTGCTACTGAGAAGGAGATGGCTAGGCGATGGTGTGGGACAGGTAAGGAACAGTTGTTTCAGCCATATAGTTCAGAGAATAGCTTTAGGGTCGACGGCATTGCATGTTGATAAGACAGGAGAAACGACAGAGGGTATGGAAATCTCTGCTCTTGTCAGCACTCAGCCAGGATGGCAGTGCATATGATGGTGAAATACAATCAAAGAGTCGAATGTCATAGATAAAACGAACACCGTCATTCATAACTAGTTGCAGTCGCCGTGAGCTTTTGGAGAAAGGTTACACAGGACAACATTGATGTAATCAGTAATCGTAAGTGCTAGTGTATGTACAAGTTTCTTTAGAGGTCATAAGGGAAGACCTTTTTATATTTTTGTAGGGCATGGAGAGATGCTGATGCCTTTTTGCACATTTCAGTTACAAGCTCAGTCCAATTTAGATTTTCCTCTATTATTGCTCCTGGACTGTTTGCTGAAGGAAAGAATCTTATATTTACGCCTTTCAGGGTTGAAGATTGTTGGGATTCCCAATAATTTGTTCTAATGAGCCAGTATGATCAACCAGTACTGCTTGGGTTTTGTACAGGTTGACCTTTAACCCTGTATCCTGCACCCATTTTTGATAGTGCACACAGATCGGCACTGAGATTTTGGATAGCTGTCTTCAGGTTTATTGGTTTTGCACTTAGACACAACTGGAAGTCATCTGCTCACATATGGTATTTGTAGTAGTACAAGACTGATGACATAACACTGATGTACAATGAAAAGAGTATAGGACCTAATACCGAACCCTGAGGGATGGCAGATACTACCTGCTCCCTAACTTCATGGCGCCGGACGTTGCTGGCAAGACATCAGGTATGAACAAAACCATTGCGCTGCACTTGGCAAGAAATTTAGGCTGGTAAGTGAGGGAAGTAAATTGTCGAGGTCGGCATTGCCAAAAGCTTTGCTGAAGTTTAAGAAGCTCTAGACAGTCGCCTTTAGTGCATACATGGCAAGCTTCAGGTCTCTGCAACCTTTATTAAGGCATACTCTGTGCCGCAATGTTGACAGAAAACCTGACTGGTATTCCTCTAGTACATTGTTTGTAGTTAGGTAGTTTGAAGCTCACTATGGGCGATATATTCTAAGGCTTTGGACAGTGCAGGAAGAATCCAATAAGTCGGTAATCAGAGGGTCTGTGGACACGTCCTGCTTAGATAGTGGCCCATCTAGTCTCATTTTCAGGCTTTAGGAAAACACTTGTGGTTGAGAAATGGTTGAAGATCTCTGTTACAGGCGAAGTAGTAAGTGAACAATAAGCTTTATCATTTGGTCTGTGATGCCTTCTTGTGCAGTGAGTGCTGATCTGATATGTCTGTTGGCTTTATGACGGTATTGCAAGTAACATACTTTAGGCAGAATCTGTCGTCGCTATAGTCGTTTACTCCCGTGAGGTAATCAATAAGACACTGTTTCGTTTGTGCTTCAGTGTTCTCTTTTTTCCATTTTAGGTCTTCACCATCATCCTGCCATCATGTGTCCATATATTTTGTAGCCCAAATCTCGAAATCGCGTTGTTAAAAATGATTAAGCTTTCACAGATAGTCGGCCGCTGTGGTCGAGTGGTTCTAGGCGCTTTAGTCCGAAACTGCTCTGCTGCTGCGGCCGTAGGTTTGAATCCTGCCTTGGGCATCGATGTGTGTGATGTCCTTAGGTTAGTTAGGTTTAGGTAGTTCTAAGTCTATGGGACTGATGACCTCAGATGTTAAGTCCCATAGTGCTTGGAGCCATTTGAACCATTTCTTTCAGAGGTGAGATCCTCTAATATTGTCGGAGCTGACTTAGTGAGTTTCTTCTTCGCTCTGAAGATTTCTGATCTCTTCCTGTACGAAACGAACTTCAGTATCATTGATCTAGGTTTTGCAGATCCGGTATCCTACGTCGCACACTATGACTTATGTGAGTGTCGCTCAGCGTCACCTCCACGTCTAGCTTCTCACGGACATGATTCGACACTAACGTGTGTGTATTCTCTCCTCTATTCTCTGGAATCCCCAGCAGTCCGAGATTATTGCGTCTCTGATATTGTTCAAGACCTCTCGACTAGTTTCTGCTAGAACAATAGTCGCCCAATCTCAGTTTATTTGAATGATTTGTTCAGAGCACTGTTCTCGTTCGCATTCGTCTCCGGAGCTGCAGTATTTTGTACGTCCCTACTTCAGTGACAGCATCGACTCTCGTCTTAGAACTAGGCCGAGCGTGTCTCGTGCTTGAGAAGTGGCACTGTTGTACCCTAGCCAGTAATGCCACCCGAGCCCGCTGCCAAAAGGTTGGCAGCATCAAAGTCCGGACGCCGTCCGCATAAGCAGCGCCAGCGAGACAGGAAATCGTCGCAAGTCTGCGCGCGCCACCGCTGGCTTCTGGCTTCTTAAGCGCTGGAGTCGCGAGCGCTAGGACAGTTTTGTATTCGCCGCTCAGTTGTATACTCGCCACCGAATTGTGTACTTGCTAGTCAGTTGTGTGTTCATCGCAGCAGAGTTGTTGTTTGTCGTCAGCCGACGCTGACCTAGCCGCTCCGACTCGAACTAGACAGATTTCTGTAGACCCCGAGCTCATTACTGTGTTTCTGTATCTTCATTAAATAAAGATAAGTACCGACTTTTATTTAATCAGAGTGTTTGGGGCTTCATCTTTCTGTTTACTGTTCCAGCGGACCGGTCGGCCCGCTATTAAAAGTGTGGCGGTGACTTCGTAAGCCATTTCTACAGCCAAGTGTTTGTCGCTACGAACACCGCCACAAAAGGCACCAACCACAGCCGTGTGATGAGTGCGGTACGTCAGCGATGCCGCACCGAGATCCCACTAGATATACAGGCCGAGGCGCGTACGTCACAGCACGTGACACTGAAGGTCTTACGACTGTCAGCAGCCGTCTCCGGCGGGTAGCCAGTAAATGTTTCAGACGAATTTAATAATTCTTGACTGCATGTTTTAACGCACGCAAGCCCTCGATAGGAAATGACAAAGCTAAGACCTTTAGTGGGTACCTTTTCTATTAAATATTGATTTCCCGTGGGCCTTGCAGCACGGGGCCGGGTGTTCGCGAAGTGTAGCGGACCAGCCGACTAGTGTGACGTCACGAGTTCATTCCAGGGTCCGTATTTCCCATGGAGCCCCTTGGCGGGCGACGCGGCCGCAACAGTCTGGCCGCAGACGATGATGAGCTTTGTTCAACGATTTTCCATTTTGAGAGCAGATTCACGTAACATATACTCAAAATAAATTGCTGATGTGACACTGGGTACACGTTACACGAATCTTGAGTCCATGGAACAGCTTGAAGCAAGCTTGCGAACCGAACTACTACACGTCGCTCACTCGCCGCCATATTACGCTGAGTTATTTAGTCGAATTCTTGAACTAAGTCACGATATACTCACTCCATCATAAACTCACGACGAAATCCAATATTTGTTCAGCTACAGACAAAGGCTCGAATGTATTACACACAAGTAGCAGAGCACACCATGCTGAGAGCGATTGAATAACCGTACTTCTATGTTGCGTACTTGCTTGCTTTCATAAGGTAAGAGCTACTTTACATTGACACAGGCAAATCCACAAAATTTAGTAGCCTCATAACTTGATGTAATATTCGACTGTGCTACTATAGCAAAGGCTTTCATCATGTACTCTGTTTTTCTTTTTCTTTTTTATTCCCCTTTCCGAACAAAGACTCCTTCACTACTACAAAGCCGTCCGGGGTGGCCGAGTGATTCTAGGCGCTGCAGTCTGGAACCGCGCTACCGCTACGGTCGCAGGTTCGAATCCTGCCTCGGGATTGGTTGTGTGTGATGTCCTTAGGTTAGTTAGGTTTAAGTAGTTCTATGTTCTAGGGGACTGATGACCTCAGATGTTAAGTCCCATAGTGCTCAGAGTCATTTGAACTACTACAAATTTTTCCCGTTTAGATTTCATTATGATACTGATAATTTCTTCTTCTTTCGTTACATACACATAAAATATCAATCTTTAAAAAGATTCTTAAGTAACTGTTACAAGGGATTATCAGTGTTTCTTACTTTTGAATGTTTCGCCTATTTACTTGATACCTTTCTACATTATAAGCTGTTCTGGTTATAAGGTTTCTTATGTATTTAGTTGTAGTGAAAAGGCTCTACTCTACATCTACATCTACATACATACTCCGCAATCTACCATATGGTGCGTGGCGGAGGGTACCTCGTACCACAACTAGCATCTTTTCTCCCTGTTCCACTCCCAAACAGAACGAGGGAAAAACGACTGCCTATACGCCTCTGTACTAGCCCCAATCTCTCTTATCTTTGTGGTCTTTCCGCGAAATGTAAGTTTGCGGCAGAAAAATTGTACTGCAGTCAGCGTCAAATGCTGGTTCTCTAAATTTCCTCAGTAGCGATTCACGAAAACGCCTCCTTTCCTCTGGAGACTCCTACCCGAGTTCCTGAAGCATTTCCGTAACACTCGCGTGATGATCAAACCTACCAGTAACAAATCTAGCGGCCCGCCTCTGAATTGCTTGTGTGTCCTCCCTCAATCCGACCTGATAGGAATCCCAAACGCTCGATCAGTACTCAAGAATAGGTCGTATTAGTGTTTTATAAGCGGTCTCCTTTACAGATGAACCACTTCTTCCCAAAATTCTACCAATGAACCGAAGACAGCTATCCGCCTTCCCCACAACTGCCATTACACGCGTGTCCCACTTCATATCGCTCTGCAATGTTACGCCCAAATATTTAATTGACGTGACTGTGTCAAGCGCTACACTACTAATGGAGTATTCAAACATTACGGGATTCTTTTTCCTATTCATCTGCATTAATTTACATTTATCTATATTTAGAGTTAGCTGCCATTCTTTACACCAATCATAAATACTGTCCAAGTTATCTTGTATCCTCCTACAGTCACTCAACGACAACACCTTCTCGTACACCACAGCAACATCAGCAAACAGCCACACATTACTATCCACCCTATCCAAAAGATCATTTATGTAGATAGAAAACAACAGAGGACCTACCACACTTCCCTGGGGCACTCCAGATGATACCCTCACCTCCGATGATGGTGGTGGCAGGGTTTCATGAAGCGTCTGAAATACGTACCTGTAGGTGTGTCCAGCTTACAGAGTGCGTTCTATTACTTCAGCGTTTTAACACAATTTGTCACGACTCGTGTTCTCCTGCCTACACAAATGTTCACCGCTTAAATCCATTAGCAAGTTTAAGATTTCATATTGTTTTAATTTTATATCATCATAATTTGTTTAAGATTTCGCTGTATCGTCTTTGTTTGCTGTGAAGTTCTACACTCCTGGATATGGAAAAAAGAACACATTGACACCGGTGTGTCAGACCCACCATACTTGCTCCGGACACTGCGAGAGGGCTGTACAAGCAATGATCACACGCACGGCACAGCGGACACACCAGGAACCGCGGTGTTGGCCGTCGAATGGCGCTAGCTGCGCAGCATTTGTGCACCGCCGCCGTCAGTGTCAGCCAGTTTGCCGTGGCATACGGAGCTCCATCGCAGTCTTTAACACTGGTAGCATGCCGCGACAGCGTGGACGTGAACCGTATGTGCAGTTGACGGACTTTGAGCGAGGGCGTATAGTGGGCATGCGGGAGGCCGGGTGGACGTACCACCGAATTGCTCAACACGTGGGGCGTGAGGTCTCCACAGTACATCGATGTTGTCGCCAGTGGTCGGCGGAAGGTGCACGTGCCCGTCGACCTGGGACCGGACCGCAGCGACGCACGGATGCACGCCAAGACCGTAGGATCCTACGCAGTGCCGTAGGGGACCGCACCGCCACTTCCCAGCAAATTAGGGACACTGTTGCTCCTGGGGTATCGGCGAGGACCATTCGCAACCGTCTCCATGAAGCTGGGCTACGGTCCCGCACACCGTTAGGCCGTCTTCCGCTCACGCCCCAACATCGTGCAGCCCGCCTCCAGTGGTGTCGCGACAGGCGTGAATGGAGGGACGAATGGAGACGTGTCGTCTTCAGCGATGAGAGTCGCTTCTGCCTTGGTGCCAATGATGGTCGTATGCGTGTTTGACACCGTGCAGGTGAGCGCCACAATCAGGACTGCATACGACCGAGGCACACAGGGCCAACACCCGGCATCATGGTGTGGGGAGCGATCTCCTACACTGGCCGTACACCACTGGTGATCGTCGAGGGGACACTGAATAGTGCACGGTACATCCAAACCGTCATCGAACCCATCGTTCTACCATTCCTAGACCGGCCAGGGAACTTGCTGTTCCAACAGGACAATGCACGTCCGCATGTATCCCGTGCCACCCAACGTGCTCTAGAAGGTGTAAGTCAACTACCCTGGCCAGCAAGATCTCCGGATCTGTCCCCCATTGAGCATGTTTGGGACTGGATGAAGCGTCGTCTCACGCAGTCTGCACGTCCAGCACGAACGCTGGTCCAACTGAGGCGCCAGGTGGAAATGGCATGGCAAGCCGTTCCACAGGACTACATCCAGCATCTCTACGATCGTCTCCATGGGAGAATAGTAGCCTGCATTGCTGCGAAAAGTGGATATACACTGTACTAGTGCCGACATTGTGCATGCTCTGTTGCCTGTGTCTATGTGCCTGTGGTTCTGTCAGTGTGATCATGTGATGTATCTGACCCCAGGAATGTGTCAATAAAGTTTCCCCTTCCTGGGACAATGAATTCACGGTGTTCTTATTTCAATTTCCAGGAGTGTAATAGAATGTTTTTCATAAACTGTTCTGGTATTTCATAAAGTGTTATTATGTCTTTTTGTGTAGGTAAAATGTTATAAATGTGTTTTAGCAGTATTAATGATGCGTGAAAGTTGTGTAAGGTTAATATGAAGATAATTGATTAACGAGTTATGTAATGGGATTTAGTGTTGGGACATTTCGAAGAAGTATGGATGTGCACAAAGGGCATTTTTGTAGAATAGATTTATAAAGTAAGTTTATGGTAAAGGGAAAGTTAATTCAGGTATAAATAACAATAGCAAATAATTTTATGCGTAAACAAAACTTCAGCATATTAGATAATTATGTCGGTAAAAGGTGCAGTCGTTAGGTTTACTATTTTGCGATTGGTTATTGATGAAAAGCGCGGATTGACGTGGGAGAATGTTGTTTTGTTATTGGCTGTTGAATAAACCGACCAATGCTAAAGCAATATTCTTCGCGCGCCTTTCTCTGCTGGTAAAGAAGACCTACACTATTCTAGAGAATAATCGGAGCCTATCCATGAAACAGCTCGGACATGTGTAGTAGTTCTTCTGATGGAAATGATAAGTTGCCGGATCTAGCAGTGTTTCATACATCAAAAGTGTTGTAAAGTGATGGCATAATTATTCCGATGGGTGTGTAGAAATTTCGGAATAGAAAAGACATAAATTCCACGTGGCGTATTGAGCAGGTCGGCGGCTAAAAACTGTGACTGCATTAGGTACCGACAGACTTAATATTTGGCGAGTATTCTCAATCAAAAACAATCCGTATTTTTGTAGCTTTTACGTTCTCGGGAAATGCAACACCATAAACTTGCTAACGTGAGTGAAAGGGATAGTGAGTGACTGCCGTAAGACGAGCACGGGCTTGGCAGTGATACTTGTTCACCTAAGTTTCAGAATATATTAATTAAGGAAAAAATTTCCAACCTTTCATTTTGTGTGAAAACTTTCTCCCGAAACGTAGATTTAGTGACTTTAATTGCAGCCTGGTTCACGTTGAAGTACAGTAGGTTGCGCTCGGCTTACATACTGATGATCTTCGGAGACAATGTCCGCATGTAGGTGAAGGTACGTCGTAAAGGGACGGAAATTACCGCGCCGCCGCAAAACGGCCTTCAGCCGTGTTATGTAAATTTTTATCTTAAATGGTTCAAATGGCTCTGAGCACTATGGGACGTAACTTCTGAGGCCATCAGTCCCCTAAAACTTAGACCTACTTAAACCTAACTAACCCAAGGACATCACACACATCCATGCCCGAGGCAGGATTCGAACCTGCGACCGTAGCGGTCGCGCGGTTCCAGACTGTAGCGCCTAGAACCGCTCGACATTTAACTGCCCAAAGGCAGACATTGTCCGCATGTTAATTTACAAACGCCAGAATGAGCGACTTTTACTTTACGTGGTTGCTCATTATGTATAAAGTGATACTGTATCTTGTCATGAGTGGTGTAACCTACTTTAACATTACAGCTCCTAAAGAACCTAGCGAGCCGATACGAAACGTAACCGAAGAATGCTAAGACAACACCTCTTCAGTTACCAATTAACAGCTTGCGTGAATCATCACACCAAACGATTCGTTTCAAGTCGTCGACTGTAGAGAGGCGTCGGTCTTTACTCCACTTCGAGCACAGTTTATCACTGACTTCAGAAATGAGGAACTGCTCGACCACTGCACCTGATTATTTTCAACTCCTCACGCACCGTCATTACGCTAGCTAGACTGCTTTTAGCGTCCTTTCGAACTGACTACTGACACCTTTCATTGATTTCATGCGATATTTTAACAACCACGTTCCGCAGTGATCGATGGCCTGCATCCGACACTACATGAGGTCTGCCCGGTATTGGTTCTTGTGTGGTCGTTCCTTCACGTTTCTACTTCACAGTCACATCCTCAACACTCAACGTGGATAGGATTGATATGTCCGTGACGGATTCGCTACTAAGGTGACATCCAGTGCTTTGGTTCGAAGGCACTGACCTCTCCACACCGATTCATTCTGCTGTTACCATTTCTCTACTTACAAAACACCCCGCCTCCTTGTATGCTGGCGACTCCGCCTCTTACGACACCCAGTGGCCAGTGCCGCATTTCATAGGGTTGTCCGGATAGTTTTGATCACGTAGTCCACGTCTAAAGTAACTATTGATTGGACAAGATGTGAACATTATTTTCTAGAGAACAGATTGTTTGCCGGCCGCGGTGACCGAGCGGTTCTACGCGCTTCAGTTCGGAACCGCGCGACTGCTACGGTCGCAGGTTCGAATCCTGCCTCGGGCATGGATGTGTGTGATGTCCTTAGGTTAGTTAGGTTTAAGTAGTTCTAAGTTCTAGGGGACTGATGACCTCCGATGTTGAGTCCCATAGTGCTCGGAGCCATTTGAACCAACAGATTGTTTTCAGGAAAAGGATTTGTGGCTGAGGTAGATCGTGTTTGAAACGTACAAACATGCTGTGTAGTTACAGCACAAGCAATGCCAATATAAACTGCGATAACTCAGGAATACTACAGCACGACAACGTGGTGTGGTGCTGTTTACGGCAATGCGTGATCTACATAGGATGTAAGCAGCAGTGTACTTACAAATCACCTAAGCCTGCATCTAGGACCTAGGGAGGAGGATTATGAACTATAACATATATACTAAGTGTCCTAATTGTCACTACATGATACAGGCAGGGAGTTGGTCTTTCGAAGCTTTGAATTAGGCACTTCTGGAAATATTGCTGCATGAGACAGAGTCTCATCGAGCATATGTTTTTGTAGGATGAAACTACAGCCTTGACACGTGTATGCGTTGCTAAGCGTCTGCAACAGCTACTTCCCTGTTACACAAGCAGAGAGAAGTTCAGTGATGTCAAGGACACAACTGCCCTGGAGCTGTGCAATGAAATACGTACATGGAAAGCGTCGCCCTTGCGTGACCTACGTGTAGCTTGATAGCTCTACGAATTCCATTCAGTGGTTTGTTTGATAAGGTTCTGAGTGAAGTGTTATTCGTCCTACCGCAGTAAAGTGCCTAACATTCCTAATATTTTCCCCTATAAATACCTTACATACACATAAGTTAAATTCTGAGACCCTACGAACACTATTTTTGTACTACATTTGTGTATCATATACTGAGTCACCGACAGTCTCTCACTTTGTCGTGTCGATAGCGGAAGTAGCCAATTAACACACACACATGTACAAAAAGATAAGTTTATTTGTGCCATGTGCACTTAATAATTGAGTAGTACAAAACTTTGAATGCTGTAGGTTCTTCGGTGGTGTCGAGTTATACACAGCAACAGTAATATTCCTGTTAGAACCAAACAGACTTGAGGGCTGCTACACTGGTGTACAGGTTATAGTCAGTGAACTATTTGAAATAAAATCGCCATTACTCCAGAACTGTTTGCGTTAGGACGTTCAAATTGCACTGTTGCCCGTGGGGAATGATGGGAACTAGTCTGTTTGGTTTATTGACGAAGCCCACTTTTATTTGAATGGGTTCGTCAATAACCATAATTGGCTCAATTGGGGGATTGAGAATCCGCATTTCGTGATCGAGAAGTCTCTTTACCATCAACGGGAGACTGTGTGGTGTGCAGTGTCCAGTCACGGAAAAATCGGTGCGATATTAATTGATGACACGATGACTACAGAACGGTACGTGAAGATAATTTCATCCGCGCTATCCAAAGTGACCCTGATTTTGACAATATATGGTACATGTAAGACGGAGCCCGACACTGCCCCATCGAAGCAGGAGAGTGCTTGACGTCCTGAAGGAGCACTTTGGGGACAGTCGTTTTATGTCTAGGGGACTGATGACCTCAGATGTTAAGTCCCATAGTGCTTAGAGCCATTTGAACCATTTTGAGCTGTGTATGGGTCATGGTGCACTTGCTGCGGTTTATGAAGACGCCGTTGATACCCCTCACCTGATGATTTGCCGTGTATGATGACCGAATGTTGCGTCTAGAAGCGTCGTACGGTGCGTTGTGTAGCCCCGGTATCTGACCAGTCTGTTACAATCAGTTGTGTAGTGAACGTAGAAGGAGTAGCATTTCTATATCACGCTCCGTATGATCCCTTTTGTATATTTGCTTGTGAGGAGTATTTGATTTTTCTTTATTTGTTGAATAATATACTTATACGCAGATTGTTTCAAAAAGGACTTTATAAATTTAAAAATTCATACAAATTCATTGAAAGGAGGTATAGAGCTGGATTTACTGTTATTTTGCAGGGAAACACATCAAGTTTTTTTTAGCCTTAACCTGAAGATGTTGTGTGTGGCTTCCGTTAGTTATCCTACACACAAGTCAATTTCTTCCCAAACTCGTTGTAGCACTGCAGGTGTAACTTGCTCATTGGCGGCGTAAATTCTTGCTCTAAGTTCAGGTAGAGAAGCTGGTACAGAAGGCAGTAACACGGTATTCTTGATGACTCCCCATAAAAAAATCGAATTGTGTCATGTCTGGGGAACGTTGCTGCCAAGCAATTTGGGGCGCCATGGCCAATCCAGTGACCTGGAAAGTGGCCACTGAGGAAATTCGTGACGACTGCCAGGTAGTGGCGTGGTGCATCATCTTGCATTTCGTTCTTGGTCATCCTCATCTGTGGCACCAAAGACTGTTGTAACATATCCAGGTACATTATCCCGTTGACGGTTCTCTCACGGAATAAATGGGACCATACACTTTGTTCTTGCTCAATGCACGAAAAACGTTCATTTTAGGGCTATCACGAACATGTTGCAAGGTTTGATGTTGATTTTCACTGCCCCAAATCCTACAGTTATATGTGTTAACCTTGCCACCCAAGTGAAACGTCAACTCGTCAGGAAAGATGATTTTGTCCAAGAAATGTTCATCCTCATGTAATCGATATAAAATATCTGCACGGAGGTTCTTGCGAGCAATTTTATCAGTGTCTTTTACTGCTTCTACGATTGTTAATCTGTACGGTTTCAAACGCAAACGGTTTCTCAACAAACGCCAGACAGTCGTATGTGGGATTTGGAGTTCGCGGGACGCACGCCGGGTCGATTTCTTAGGGCTGTTGACAAAACGTTGTCTCACTCGCTCAACGACGTCGTCAGATGTGCTGGGACGACCTGATGGTTTCCCATGTCTTACCGAGCACCCTGTTTCTACATTTAAGCCTCTCATAAACTGTAGGCCTACTAGGAGGATTTTTAGCGTACTTGGTACGAAAAACACGCTGAATTGTTGTCGCCGACTTCTGTTCTTCAAACCAAAACACACATCTATCACGCAAGGGCCCAGTGATGGCAGCCATCTTCAATGCAACTGCCGCTAGCGCTCCTTACGGTGCGATTCACGGACTACGCGAGACAAAATTTGATGTATTTCCCTACAAATTGGCACTACAATCACTTCTGTAAGTAATATGTATTAATTTATATGAATTTTCAGAGTTGTAAAGTACTTTTCGAAAAACCCTCTACACATATTGCGGTTACACACATCGTATACCATGTTGGTATACTTCTCAGGTGTTATATTCTTTATTTTTCTACAGTGAATCAATCAGTTGAGATTAAATATTTCTTGCTGGCAACCTTGCTCTTGCAAATAGTTTTCTCAATAGGTTAAGGGTCCACAGACTGAAAGTAAAAAGTCGGAAGTTTAGTTTGAAATGTAACTGTTGTGCGAACAGTTTTATATTTCTGGTTCGCAAGTTTCGAACGACAAAATGTCGGAAGAATATGAAAGCAAATATCGAGTTCCATTTCTTGACGGAAGCGGTTTAGGAAATGAAATTTCGAATCAAGGTGTGTTAGGTGAATTAGATTTGTCGGTTCTCAAAAGAATACACAGAAAAAATAAAGTTTCAAGAAAGTGACACGGAAAAGGAACGAAATGAGAAAGACAAATCTCACGAAGCGTTAAAAAAGTATCGTGTAAGAATAATAGAATGGACTGCGGACAACCATTTGGAATATGTGAAAGACTCTAACAGTGCTTTTCGAATGTGGAAAAGCTTGTATGCTTCATTTGAGAGAAAAATCATCGCTCGCCAGTTATTTCTATCTAGGATGGTGGGGTTTCGGGTCCCGCTAAATACGTCAGGAGTCCATTACATGCAGGAAGCGACTAAATGTCTAGGAGGGGGGGCAGTGTTGCGTGGACTAGGAAGATTTTTAGGTCAGAGTGTCTCGGGGAGACACAAAAAGGGCTTCAGTCACAAAAGGTGTAGGTCAGACAAAGGAAGAACGTAGATCTAGGAACCATCGGTGTAACAGTTGTAAATTGTCGCAGCTATGTTGCGAAACTACCAGAGCTCCAAGCGCTAATAGAAAGCACTGATTCTCAAATAGTTGTAGGCACTGAAGGCTGGCTAAGGCTTGAGATAAACTCAGCCCGAGTTTTTGCGATGGACCTAATGGCGTTCCGAGAGGATAGGCTAAACACAGTTGGCGGAGGCGTGTTTGTTGCTGTTAGTAGTAGATTATCTTGCAGCGAAACTGAAGTAGATACTTCCTGTGAATTACCATGGCGACTGGAATAAAATAATAAAATGGGAGCTTTTACCGACCTCTCAACTTAGATGATACTACTGCTGCAAAGTTCAAAGAAAACTTGAGTCTAATTTTAAACAAGTACCCGAATCATACAATTATAGTTGGTGGTGACTTCAATTTTCCCTCGGTATATTAGCAAAAATACTTGTTTAAATTCGGTGGTGTGCATACACCATCCGAAATTACGCTAATCGCATTCTCTGAAAATTATTTCGAGCAATTAGTTCATGAGCCCACTGGAATAGTAAACGGTTGTGAAAACACACTTGGCCTCTCAGCAACACTTAATCCTGAGCTAATAAGGACCACCAAAACGGCTACAGGGGTTAGTGAACACAGTGTTGTTGTAGCGAGACTGAATACCGTAACTCCCAAATCAACAAAAAATAAACGAAAAATACATCTATTCAAAAAAGCAGATAAAAATTCACTTGTCCCCTTCCTGAGAGACAATCTCCATTCCTTCCAAATTAACACTATAAGTGTAGACCGAATGTGGCTTGAATTCAAAGAAATAGTATCGGTAACAACTGAGAGAATTATACCAAATAAATTAACAAACGACGGAGCTGATTTCTCATGCTACGCAAAACAGGTCAGAACACTGTTGCAGAAACAACGAAAAAAGTATGCCAAATTGACAATCTTCTACAGAAATTCGAAATTTAGCGCGGACGTCAACGTGAGGTGCTTTTAGTAGTTTTACAACGAGACTTTGTCTCGAAATCTGGCAGAAAATCGAAAGAGATTCTGGTCGTATGTTAAGTACGTAAACTACGGCAAGTCACAATCAATGCCTTCTCTGCGCGATAGTAATGGAAATACTATAAATGACAGTGCTGCCAAAGCAGAATGACTAAAACACAGCTTTCCTTCCCCACAGAAGACGAAGTAAATATTCCGGAATTTCGGTCAAGAATAGCTGCCAACATGAGTAACGTAGAAGTGGATGTCCTCGGAATAGTGAAGTAACGTAAATCACGTAATAACAGCAAGTCTTACGGTCCAGATTGTACATCAATTAGGTTGTTTTCAGAGTATGCTGATGCAGTAACTCCATACTCATCATATACAACTTTTCGCTCGACGAAATATCCGTACCCAAAGACTGGAAAGTTGCACGGGTTACACTAATATTCAAGGAAGGCCATAGGAGTAATCCATTAAATTACATGCCCTTATCATTAACGTCGATATCCAGACCGATTGTATTGTGTTCGAACATTGTGAATTACCTCGAAAAGAACGATCTATTGACACAGTCAACACGGATTTAAAAAACATCGTTCCTATGAAACACAACTAGTTCTTTACTGACACAAACTGTTGAATGCTATCGACTTGGGATTTTAACTTGATCCGGTATTTCTATATTTCCAGAAGGCTTTCGACACTCTACCTCACAAGCGGTTTATAATCAAATGGCGTGCTTGTGGATTATCGTCTTAATTATGAAACAGGATTCATGGTTTCTTTTCAGAGAGGTCACGGTTCGAAGTAATTGACGGAAAGTCATCGAGTAAAGCAGAAGTGTTATAGGCTCTCTGTTTTTCTATATGTATATAAACTTTTTATGAGACAATCTGAGCAGCCATCTTAGGTTGTTTGCAGATGTTGCTGTCGTTTATCGGCTAGTAAAGTCATCAGAATATCAGAAACAATTGCAAAATGATTAAGAAAAGATATCAGAATAAAGTAGAAGTGATTTCTGTAGTTCCTCAAGGTAGTGTTACAGGCCCTCTGTAGTTCTTTATGCATATAAACGATTTAAGAGACAGTTTGAGCAGCCGACGTAGGTTGTTTGCAGACGATGCTGCCATTTATCTTCTATCTTCTAGTAAAGTCATCAGAAGATAAATAATTCCAAAATGATTTACATAAATATCAGTATGGTGCAAAAGTTGCAATTGTCCCTAAATAATGAAAAGTGTGAGTTTGTAAGTGTATTGTCATATCGCTGGCTTAGTTGTGCAGCAGCCGTCGAGCACGGGACACGGAACTGTTATGTTGTGTTATGGGTAGCTCTGCATGTAAGAAGCATTGTTAGTATGGAAGTTGAAGTGTTGCTACAAGTGTTATTACAGTAAAGTGATAAAATATGCAAGTGATTCAGAGAAAAGTGCATCAAGAAGTAATATAAAAATGAGCAGTGCTGCTGATAACGTATATTCTCTCGTTGCGTGTCGTACCGTACTGTAACAATCATCCGCGCCGTGTTCGGTCTCCCAGAATGAACTGATGTGAATCAGTAAAAAAAATTAGTTACCATAAAAGAGTGGAGTCAAGTGCCAGTGATTTGTAGCGAGCGTGAGGACGTGCGTTCGATCATCGTTTCCGCATCATCAACAATCACCCGCGTCGTGTCGGTTACGCGTACGCTCGTCCGAATGATATTTTGGACTGTTAATGATCAAGATTGTTAATTTGGATAAACATTTACGATTTATAGTGTAAACAGTGCAACCTGTGGTACATATCGTCTCAGAATGTAGATGTTCATACCAGACATAGGACAGTGTTGTGTTTTTGACGTTGAGTGGCTCCCCTAAACCCGCTTGCGTAATTCGATATATAATTTCAGGCAAGCCAGCAGCAGTGTGGAACAGAACAGCACGACCGCCGCGGGATTATCAGGTACGTGCTGTGGACAGGACGCACGGTCAAGAAACAGTCCGAAACGACAAACAGTTTAAAGGTACCACTCCACCATTGTACTCCCGGGCGTGTTACAAGTTCATCACATGAGTGCTACAAGAAGTCCGTTAAACCTCGGTTATACGGTAAATAAATCAAATCTAAAGGCCCTAAATTCAACTAAATACCAATGAATTACAGTTACTTAAATTGGAAATAACTCATAGAAATTGTTGCTGGAAAGGCATACCAAAGACTGGGTTTTATTGGCACAACAGTCACAAGATGCAACAGATCTACTAAAAGGACTGGCTTCACCACGCTTGTCCGTCCTGTTTTTGAGTACCGCTGCGTGGTGTGGGATTCTTACCAGATGGAATTACAGTACACCTAGCAAGCTCAAAGAAGGACAGCGCGTTTTGTATTATCGAGAGATAGGGGAGTGAGTGTCACTGACATGATACAGGATATGGGGTGGACATCATTAAAACAAAGGCGTTTTTCGTTGCGGAGGAATTTTCTCATGAAATTTCAGTCACTAACTTTTTCGTCCGAGTGTGAAAATATTTTATTGATGCCGACCTATACGGGGAGGAAATCAGAGCACATAGGGAAAAATATACATATGTTTGTTTTTTCCCGCACGCTGTTCGAAAGTGGAATAACAAAGAATTATTGTGAAGGTGCTTCGTTGAACCCTCTGCCAGGCACTTACATGTGATTTGCATAGTAGCTATGTAGAGGTAAACAGTTACTGCAATTGGAATTGAATCAAACAAACGGTACACTGACTGAGCATTGCTTAGAGTTTGACAAATTCACACGTGAGCTTCGGTCGACTGGTGCGACAGTGGAAAAAATTGATGCAGTGTATCATCTTTCACTGACAATGCCACAGGAATAAGATAATGTTGCAACTGCAATAGAGACATTGTCCACGGAAACTCTGAAGTTAAGCCTCGTGAAAAATAGGCTCTAAGACCACGAAAATAAACGAGCAAAGAATTACAAGAACAAGAAGAAACATACAACAGACTCAGGACAGAATACGGTGTTTAATTCATACACGAATGGTTTATGTCACGGCAAAAAACAATGGAAGGACAAATTCGCGTATAACGATGAATACACAGGGCAGAATAAAGTATTTAACACGTACAGGAGTGGTTTGTCATGGGAAAAAACAATGGAAGGACAAAATTGGCGAAAATCAGCGAGAGTGACAAACACAATTCAGGTACAGAATAACAGTTTAGTTTTAAATGTCATAACTGCGTTGAATTTGGACATAAATGACTGTAATGAAAGAAATAAAAACAAGAAAGGCTCTGCAAACTCAGTAGGTTGTGACTCTCAAGAAGTTTCTGTGAGCTCGGATGCGTATTATTTTTGTACTGGTGTTTTCAATGATTCGGTTCCTTTGCATTTGGAGTCTGGTGCGGGTGAACACTTTGTAAATGACTTGAAAGACGTTGATAATGTGGAAACGCTTGAAAGACATGTAGTGATAAACGTTTCAAAATCTGGATTTGTTTTGAAGGCAACGCAGATCAGTTAAATGAATGTTGTCAGCTATATCAACGGAAAGGTAGTTCCAATTTCGATCAGAAATATTTTATTTCTTCCTGCACTGGCTTACAACTTGCTGTCAGTGCACATTGTGGAGATCAATAGTTTTTGAAGCCACATTTGAGAACATAGTAGAGGAAAGGATGTTGTTGCCATGGAAATGAAAAATGAGACGAAAATGTACCCTCTAAAATTCGGCAGAAACCCTGCAAGGCGTTTCTTATCAAAACACTACAAGTCTGGTATCAAATGTTAGGAGACGAATTACACCGATCTAAAGGTGCTTCGAAATACGCGGAAGGAATAAACATTGTAAATCTGAAGAGACCAAAATCGTACACCATCTGCATGGATTTCACACAATCAGAAGAGGACAATATCAAAACGTCCACTCTAAATAGTAGATAGTTATGTCATGAGTCCTATTACTTCCACGTCTTACGATGGAAGTAGGTACGTCATTGTATTTAAATATGATTATACTCATTTCAGAGTTGTGTATGTGATGCAGAATAAATCTGAAGTATTGGAATATGTTAAACAGTATGAAGCAAAGACAACAGTTCTTTCGCTTTTGAGGATTAGAAGATTACGCTGTGACAAAGGAGGTAAATATTTGTCAAATGAGAGAAAAGATTTCCTTAAGGAGAAAGGAATCCAAAATCGGAAATACAGAAGCGTCCGATCTTACCCGTCGGCTTTGACCCATGACGTCACAAATGTAGCGGAAACGACTATAAACGACAATTCCAATATGGCGGATATAAAAACATCGCATACGTATTATCCAATATGGCGGATATAAAAACATCGCATACGTATTATAAACACTGAAATACACAAGTTTCACAAAAAGCCTAATGACTCTAACGGGACAAGCGTGGGAAATTGGGGGTTTTTGGGTGGGGACAAACTAAATATACACAAATGTAGCCACCGACCGCCATACAAAACCACGCAAAACAACGAAATAAATCAACATCACAAAACTGACCAAATACCAAAAAACACATTCCTATCCAGAATCGGACACTTCCCTTGACCTATATAGCTCAACAGAACCTACCGATCACATCCTCCAATACAAAAAAAAACGAACACTTCCCTTACACCTACATACATCTACAACAGCTCCCAATCACATAAATTACGATCGAACACTTCCGTTGACCTATATAGCTCAACAGAACCTACCGATCACATCCTCCAATACAAAAAAAAACGAACACTTCCCTTACACCTACATACATCTACAACAGCTCCCAATCACATAAATTACGATCGAACACTTCCGTTGACCTATATAGCTCAACAGAACCTACCGATCACATCCCCCAACACCAACCTAAAAAACCAACACTTCCCTTACACCTACATACATCTACAACAGCTCCCAATCACATAAATTACGATCGAACAAAGATAATAATAAACAAGTGGTACTCGAGGCCAGGCAGGGGGGGGCTGCGCCCCCCCCTGACCCCCCCCCCCCCCCCCCCGCCAAAAAAAAAACCGCCCAACCTAACCTCGTATTCAGGGCTACGCTACAGATCAATGTGTAGGTCCCTAACGTCACGGGTCAAAGCCGACGCGTGAGATCGGATGTTTCTGTTGACACAAAACATACATCAAAAACAAAAAAAAAGGAACCTACCTCAAAAAAGTTCCAGCCCCACAAACTAGATTGGCCACCACAATCACGCACAAATGCACACACGCACGCACGCACGCACGCGGGAAATACAGAAGCGTCCGATCAACAACTTCGGCGATTAAACCGAATAGTTGTAAGAACTTGATAACTTTTAACGGTGTCTTTCATATCCATTCCTGAACAAAAAACCACAACCAAATACACTCAATAACAAACTCACCCGACGTACAGCAATGAGCATTAAATTAAAACAAACGAAAACCATGAACACACCACCAGAGAGCACCACAAACAAAAACAAGACATCTACAAACACGCCACAATCGCAAAACAAACTCCGCGCCGTAATGACGTCACACACCACAACACGCTTACGTCACGGGTCAAAGCCGACGAGTAAGATCGAAGGTTTCTGTTGACCGCCAAAATCAGTTGACTGTAAGATACACTTCACAACGAAATGGAGTGAGTGAGCGTAAGAATAGGAACATTATAAACCAGGCTCGTTGCATGCTGTTGAACAGCAAACTTGAAAAATGTTTTTGGTCAGACGCGGTAAAGTCTGCTGTTTACTTGATAAACAGAACACCAAAATGTGCACGGAAAATGACATTTGCTGCTACTCTGTGATATGATGAAGTATCAAAGTTGCAAAAACTGAAAGTGTTTGGTTGTGCAGCATATCTACGATTTCTTCCAGAAGTGATTGCTGGAAACTTTGATTCCGGAATAAACCAGTGCTTCCTGGATGGATACTGAGCTAATGGCTTTCGGCTATGGTGTCCAGAAGAGAGACGAATCATTTCATTAATTTTAATAATGAAGATTGGTTTTCTTGCAAAGAAGACACAAACGACGAAATTATCATTCATGACGAAAATGTCAATGACTGCAAAAATAACTCCATATCAAGTGAAAATGAAGAGTCTGAAGGTGTTAAAACTCCTGAAATCTGCAGAAGTGGCAATGACAATCTTGGTATACAATGTTTTGGTAAGTTTGTTACAGATTCAGGCTTTCTTCAAAGCAATGCTGATCGGTGTCTGTATACGTACATATATAAGTACAGTAACTTAAACACTAGGGTATATGTCTTGTTATATGCAGACGACATTATCATTATATTCAATAAGATGAAAATTAAAGAACTAAATTTAGCTTTAAGAAGTGAATTTAAAATGAAAGATTTGGGCGATCTGAAACTGTTCTTGAGAATTAAGATAGGTAAGTGCGAGAATGGAATAACGTTGAGCCAGAAAAAGTATTTGGAAAATCTGTTGAAGTTTGGTATGAATGAATGCAAGCCAATCAACACAGCTATGAAACTGAATTACAGAGAAATAGTGGATGATACGAAATTACGTGAAAAAGTGCCGTCCAGAGAATTATAGCATATTTGCTATATGTAGCTTCTAGTATGATAAAAAAATTATTAGGTTAAATATATTTCAATTCTTTCAATTTAAATCTGTGTTTCATACTAGAATGTCGTGTTCCCAGTTTGGCACAGCTTTGCCACAGGAGACACGATAGAGGTCGAAGACGTCCGTCTTCTGGTCGGCTCCTGATCGTTGTCAGAAGGAGGCTAGTTTTTGATTACGCAAAGACTTCTATTATTTGGAAAAGAACAACCCGGATTTCTTTATGTAATCAGTATGAATTTTATAGTTACCTATAGGGACCTTTAACAATGAACAGTAAAAAAAATTGCATTTGCAAATTAAATCATTAGTAAATGGAGCAGCTACGAGTTGTATAGAAGACAAGGAGCGGCTTTCTGTCTACGACCAGGATGCCGCAGTATTCTCTGCTGTAGTAAAGGCTGTTTGATATCTATAAAAAATAATATGACATGGAGGTAAAAAAATAAATAAATAAAAAGAATAGAATAAGAAATCTGGTAAACACTAAATATATTCTAATAATTCTCACAAGCAATTACAGCTTCTTTGTAAACAGTATAACTTACATAAGTAATTTTCTAACTGTATGGTGCGATCAGATTTCAGCCTGCTCTTTGCTGTCTCCTTGGTTTACGTTTTTGTCACAAATTACAGTCATTACTTTTCTCCCTCGTTAAAGACAATTCTTGCACTGTTCAACACCTTCATAACAATAACTCGCCGATTTACAGTTTCGAACATAAATTACTTGAATTTTATTAATTAATAATCTTGTCTGCACGCTGGCAAGACCGCTCGCTTTTCTAGCTTAGAGTCGACCTTCTTTTACGTTTTCACAATACAAGCACAAGTAGTACATTAAAATCTGAAGATCTACAAAAGTTTATTTTTTTATTTTTTACTGTCATCTTTTATTTAGATCGAAGCGGAACGTCGGTTCAGCTTCTGTTAAAATGTTTCTTTGTCTGCGCAATCGATGTATTAGCGTCCGCGCTAGATGCGCATCTTTACAGTTATGTAAATTATTTAAAACAAATGTCTTTCAAAGAATAGGTCTCATCTCATAGGTTGATCATTTAATATACAGATAGGTGAATGCCTTTTCAAGAGTACTCACAGCTTTCATACTACGGAAACCCCAATAATATTACATCGCTTCCCGCGTGAGGAGTAATGATTCTGAAAGATCGTTACGACTCACGCGCAGTCGTAATATTATTGGATTCACGTACTTAGTGAATGAAGTATTTAAGGATCTCTCCTTGTAGGGAGCAAAACAAAGATAACATAAGGCATATAGAATTATATACGTTTCACACCAAGTCGTCAAAGCTACTCACAGTTGCTTGATCATTAACAAACTTGGTTGTGGCGTGATGCCATCATAAGTGTTCAAGGATTTAACACAGGTTCCTTTTTCGCGTGTTCTCAAGAATTACTCTCATTAAATCAATAGAAACATTGAAATACTAACATAGATACAAGTACAAATCAAATACACATACAGATACATATATATTGACAAGAAGAAAAAAATTCGATTACAGTATTGGTGCATTTCCGCCAATTTTGAACAGAACATAAAACTTTTATCAGTCTTTCTCGTAGCGACATCACTCTTCACTTTGTAGTTTGGAGTATTTCCCATGAACTCGGTTGATTTTCACAGGGGAATTCTTTCATCACCTTTCACTTTCCACTGCACTAAAACTGGGGATCACCTTTTATTCTGGTGGAAAACACTGGGAATTTCACTATGTGAAGGGAGAAGTGATATTTCTTGACTCGACGATCCATCGGGTCATGTCGGGAATCAGGAAAGTTGATGTGTTTCAGCACGCGAAAATACAGAAAAAAAACTGTATTAGGACTTGCTCATTAACTAGCATCTTGATCTAAGGGAATATAGAGTAAGAATTTAAGAAAATAAAAATTGCTACATAGACTATGTACATATACATAATATATTATTCATATTTTGTATCTAGGTTTTATATTCTTTCATTAGCAAATATTAGCAAAACACGTTTCGTCTTGTACAGGTCTTTCTTAAGCAATGTATTTAGCAATATTGCCGTAGCAATTTTCATAGTTAAGGAAAAGTCATCATTAGTGTCCTTTTAATGTAAATATAGTAAAATCGTGCGTAGTTTATCAACGTTTTATTATGTTTATGTCCATTTTCATCCCAAATCTGGAGCACGCTCGCGCCCGTTATGGAGAGGAGTGCTTATTGTTGAGTACGGGCCGGCGAGCAGTCATTGAATGTTGCCACAGTGCTTCACAGTCACGTGATAACGAACTGGCGGTTTAACAGCGTTGGCAGTCCGCATCCTGCACGAGGCAGATAGTTCAGTGGCTACCAATCGTTTTATAACTTGTGCATTTTGTTGAATCATGGGTACTGGAGCAGCTCGTCAAGGTGACACAGTCAACCTGGACGGTAAATTGACTGCACCAGCGACGAAGAACAGTCATCGATGAAAATGACTACTGTCACCTATTGCAGTGAGTACAATAGCTTGTCTATCCTTTGACTGATAGTCACTGTATCGTCGTTGCAACGTGAGAATACTTGTAATGCTACTAGCTCTACCAACAAGACCAGATTTAAGTTACGCTGTTAATTATTTCAGTCGTTATCAAAATGAACCAAAAGAATCACCTTCGAAAGGTTTAGAAATAATACTACGTGCAGAAAAGGTGCAGTAGGTTGTGGGATGCATTATAAAACTGAAGAGGCTAATGAAACTGTAGTAGCTTATGTTGATGATGATTCGTTCAATAGTTCAGATAGGAAATCAGCATCAGGTTATGCTATGGAGGTCTCTGGTAAACTAAAAATAAAGTAAAGTAGTTTATCTTCTACAGACGCAGAATTAGTATCACTTGCAACATGTGCCGTAGAATGTTTGTGGCTTGAGAAGCTATTCCAGGACTTAAAAATACTGGAAAATGAAAATATTGTAACTTATGTGGACGATGAGCGTGTAATACGTATTTTTGTAACTAGGAACATAGTGGACAAAAACATTTAGATGATAAGTATGAATCTGTTAGAAACTTCTGATTGACAAAAAAAAACAGGTGTCAAGTATATTGCTACAGAAAATAAGTTAGCTGATACTTTTATAAAATGCTTCTTTTTTTTTAGTCATAAGTCTGCCGATCTATTCATCTCAGAGCAGCATTTTCAACCTACGACCTCAATTATTTGCTCGAGGTATTCCAATCTCTGTCGTCCTCTACATTTTTTGCCCTCTACAGCTCTCTCTAGTACAATGGAAGTAATTCCGTGATGTCTTAACAGATGTCCTATCTACTGTCCCTTCTCCTTGTCAGTGTTTTCCACATATTCCTTTCCTCTCCGATTGTGCACAGAAGTTCATCATTCCTTACGTTAGCAGTCCATCAGATTTTCAACATTCGTCTGTAGCAGCACATCTCAAATGCTTTGATTCTCTTCTGTTCTGGTTTTCCAACAGTCCATGTTTCACTACCATAAAACAGTGCGCTCCAGACGTACTTTCTCAGAAACTTCTTCCTCAAATCAAAGTTTGCATTTGACACTAGTAAACTTCTCTTGGCCAGGAATGCCATTTATGCCAAGGCTGGTTTGCGTTTGATGTCGTTCCATCCGTCATTGGTTATGTAGCAGAATTCCTTAACTTCATCTACTTCGTGACCCTCAGTCCTGATGTTAAATTTCTCGCTGTTCCCATTTCTTCCACTTCTCATTACTTTCGTGTTTCTTCGATTTACTCTCAATCCATATTCCGTGCTCATTAGACTGCTCATTCCATTTAGCAGATCCTGTAAATCTTCTTCACTTTCACGCAAGATAGCAATGTCACCAGCGAATCGTATCATTGATATCCTTTCATCTTGAATTTTGATTCCACTCCTGAACCTTTCTTTTATTTCTATCATTGCTTCTTCGATGTACAGATTGAACAGTAGAAAGAACAGGGAAAGACTTCATGCCTGTCTTACATCCTTTTTAATCCGAGCTCTTCGTTGTTGGTACCCGACTCTTCCTATAGCTTACCCCTATTTTTCTCAGAATTTCGGACATCTTGCACCTTTTTACACTGCCGAACGCTGTTTCCAGGTCGGCAGATACTATGAAAGTTTCTTTTTCTTTAGTCTTGCTTTCATAATCAACCGGAACGTCAGAATTGCCTCTATGGTTTCTTTACCATAGTTAAAGCCAAACAGATCGTCATCTAACACATCCTCAAATTTCTTTTCCATTCTTCTGTATATTATTCTTGTCAGTAACTTGGATGCATGAGCTGTTGATGTGACTGTGCGATAACGCTCGCACTTGTCAGCTCTTGCAGTCTTAAGAATTGTGTTAACGATATTTTTCCGAAAGTCAGATGGTGTGTCGCCAGACTCATACATTCTGGACACGAACAAGAATAGTCGTTTTATTGCCACTTCCCCCAATGACTTTAGAAATGCCGGTGGAATGTTATCTATCGCTTCTGTCTTATTTGATCTTAAGTCGTCCTAAGCTCTCTTTAATTCTGATTCTTGTACTGAATCCCCTGTCTCTTATAAATCGACTCCTGTTTCTTCTTCTATCACGTCAGACAAACTTATCCCTCGCAGAGGCCTTAAATATATTCCATTCTCCTATCCGCTCTCTCCTCTGCATTTAACAGAGGAATTCCCGTCGCGCTCTTAATGTTACGATCCTTTCTTTTAGTTGCACGGAAGGTTGCTTTGACTTACGTATATGGTTAGTCAGTCCTTCCAGCAATACCTACGCAAACAAAAACTTAAAAAGGGTCACAAGGATTGGGACTGTGTAAAATTGTTGACTAGCATAGGATAAGTCTCAGCCAGAGTGAAGGAACAGCAATTCTATATGACGCTCCTTATGATCAAATGGTTCAAATGGCTCTGAGCACTATGGGACTCAACTGCTGAGGTCATTAGTCCCCTATAACTTAGAACTAGTTAAACCTAACTAACCTAAGGACATCACAAACATCCATGCCCGAGGCAGGAGTCGAACCTGCGACCGTAGCGGTCTTGCGGTTCCAGACTGCAGCGCCTTTAACCGCATGGCCACTTCGGCCGGCCCTTATGATCACTCTGATATATTTGCGTTACCCCGGTTCCCAGATCTCCTGAAGATAGACGTTGACTGTGGATATTGCATCACAAACTGCTCAGAGATGTCATTAAACACGCCCAAAGATGTAAACAACCATGCATGAGGAGCGCCTATTAGACGGAGGCGGTCCGATAGCCGATCCACCAGGATGAAGGTCGCTCGGGGTAGCCGTGCGATCTGAGGGCATCTTGTCATGGTTCGTGCGGCTCCCCACGTCGGAGGATCGAGCCCTCCCTCTAGCATATGTGTGTGTGTTGTCCTTAGCTTAAGTTAGTTTAAGTTAGTTTAATTAGTATGTAATCCTAGGGGCCTATGACCTCAGCAGTTTGATCCCATACTCCTTACCACGAATTTCCAATTTCGACCAGGAAGGAGGTACATGGCTCTTGTTGTTTGCACACTACTGGCCATTAAAATTGCTACACTAAGAAGAAATGAAGATGATAAACGGGTATTCATTGAACAAATATATTATACTAGAACTGACATGTGATTACGTTTTCACGCAATTTGGGTGCATAGATCCTGAGAAATCAGTACCCGGAAGAACCACCACTGGGCGTAATAACGGCCTTGATATGCATGGGCATTGAGTCAAACGGAGCTTGGATGGCGTGTACAGGTACAGCTGCCCATACAGCTTCAACACGATACCACAGTTCATCAAGAGTAGTGACTGGCGTATTGGGACTAGCCAGTTGCTCGGCCACCATTGACCAGACGTTTTCAGTTGGTGAGAGATCTGGAGAATGTGCTGGCCAGGACAGTAGTCGACCATTTTCTGTATCCAGAAAGGCCCGTACAGGATCTGCAACATGCGGTCGTGCATTATCCTGCTGAAATGTAGGGTTTCGCGGGGATCGAATGAAGGGTAGAACCACGGGTTGTAACACATCTGAAATGTTACGACCACTGTTCAAAGTGCCGTCAATGCGAACAAGAGGTGACCGAGACGTGTAACCAATGGCACCCCATACCATTACGCAGGGCGGGACGCCAGTATGGCGATGATGAATACACACTTCCAGATTAGATTAGATTAGATTAGTTTTTCGTTCCATAGATCCGTGCTGAGGAGATCCCGTGGATGTGGAACATGTCAATTTTTTTTAAGCTGAAATAACAATACTAATAGTATGAATATATACAATACATCATTTGTCTCTATTAAAAAATTCGTCAATGGCGTAGAAGGAGTTGGCCACTAGTAAGTCTTTCAGGCTCCTTTTAAACTGATCTTTATTTGTAACTAAATTTTTCATGTTTACTGGCAAATTATTGAAGATGAGTGTTCCTGAGTAGTGGACCCCTTTTTGAACTAAAGTAAGTGCTTTTAAGTCCTTGTGCAGATCATTTTTGTTCCTGGTATTGTATGTATGAACTGAGCTGTTTGTTGGAAAAAGAGATATATTATTTAGGACAAATTTCATTAATGAGTAAATATACTGAGAGGCAGTAGTTAGTATACCCAGTTCTTTGAAGAGGTTTCTACAGGACGTCCGTGAATTTACTCCACAAATAATACGTATTACACACTTCTGGACTCTGAAAACTTTTGTTTGACTTGAAGAGTTACCCCAAAATATTATACCATATGACATTATGGAATGGAAGTAGGCAAAGTATGCAAGCTTTTTCATTTTTATGTCGCCTATGTCTGCTAACACTCGAATTGCAAATACAGATTTGTTAAGGCGTTTCTGCAGTTCTGTGGTGTGCTCTTCCCAACTGAATTTATTATCAAGTTGTAATCCCAGGAATTTAAGACTGTCAACCTCTTCTATCTGCTCTTCTTCGTATTTTATGCATATGCTGGGTGGAAACCTCTTACAGGTTCTGAATTGCATATAGTGAGTCTTATCGAAGTTTAATGTCAGTGAGTTGACTTTAAACCATTTATTAATATCCATGAAAATGTCATTAGCAGATCTTTCTAGAACTACACTTGACATACAATGTGCGTTCACCGCGATGTCGCCAAACACGGATGCGACCATCATGATGCTGTAAACAGAACCTGGATTCATCCGAAAAAATGACGTTTTGCCATTCGTGCACCCACGTTCGTCGTTGAGTACACCATCGGAGGCGCTCCTGTCTGTGATGCAACGTCAAGGGAAACCGCAGCCGTGGTCTCCGAGCTGATAGTCCATGCTGCTACAAACGTCGTCGAGCTGTTCGTGCAGATGGTTGTTGTCTTGTAAACGTCCCCATGTGTTGATGCAGGGATCGAGACGTGGCTGCACGATCCGTTACAGCCATGCGGATAAGATGCATGTCATCTCGACTGCTAGTGATACGAGGGCGTTGGGATCCAGCACGGCGTTCCGTATTACCCTCCTGAACCCACCGATTCTATATTCTGCTAACAGTCATTGGATCTCGACCAACGCGAGCAGCAACGTCGCGATACGATAAACCGCAATCGCGACAGGCTACGATCCGACCTTTATCAAAGTCGGAAACGTGATGGTACGCATTTCTCCTCCTTACGCGAGGCATCACAACAACGTTTCACCAAGCAACGCCGGTCAACTGCTGTTTGTGTATGAGAAATCGGTTGGAAACTTTCCTCATGTCAGGACGTTGTAGGTGCTGCCACCGCGCCAACCTTGTGTGAATGCTCTGAAAAGCTAATCATTTGCATATCACAGTATCTTCTTCATGTCGGTTAAATTTAACGTCTGTAGCACGTCATCGTCGTGGTGTAGCAATTGTAATGGCCAGTAATGTAGTTTAACCTTTCCCAGATGGTCAGTACCGCAGTTCGATCGCGTCTATTGTTACTTTGTGCCAGGAAGGGCTCTCAACAAGGGTAGCGCCCAGGCGTCTTGGAGTGAACCAAGGCGATATTGTTCGGACATGGAGGAGATACAGAGAGACAGGAACTGTCGATGATGTGCCTCGCTCAGGTCGCCCAAATGCTACTACCGCAGTGGATGACCGCTACCCAAGGATTATGGCTCGGAGGAGCCCTGACAGCGATGCCACCATGTTGAATAATGTTTTTCGTGCAGCCACAGGACGTCGTGTTACGGCTCAAACTGTGCTCAATAGGCTGCATAATGCGCAACTTCACTGTCGACGTCCATGGCGAGGTCCATCTGTGCAATCACGGCAACATGCAGCGCGGTACAGATGGGCCCAACAACATGCCGAATCGACCGCGTAGGATTGGCATCATGTTCTCTTCACCGATGAGTGTCGCATATGCCTTCAACCAGACAATCGTTTGAGACGTGTTTGGAGGCATCCCGGTCAGGCTGAACGCCTTAGACACATTGTCCAGCGAGTGCAGCAAGATGGAGGTTCCCTACTGTTTAGGGGTAGCATTATGTGGAGCCAGCGTACGCCGCTGGTGGTCATGGAAGGCGCCGTAACGGCTGTACGATACGTGAATGCCATCCTCCGACCGATAGTGCAACCATATCGGCAGCATATTGGCGAAGCATTCGTCTTCATGGACGACAATTCGCGCCCCCATCGTGCGCGTCTTGTGAATGACTTCCTTCAGGATAACGACATCGCTCGACTAGGATGGCCAGCATGTTCTCCATACATGAACCATATGGAACATGCCTGGGATAGATTGAAAAGGGCTGTTTATGGACGACGTGACCCACCAACCACTCTGAGGGATCTACGCCGAATCGTCGTTGAGGAGTGGGACAATCTGGACCAACAGCGCCTTGATGAACTTGTGGATAGTATGCCACAACGAATACAGGCATGCATCAATGCTAGAAGTCTTGCTACTGGGTATTAGAGGTACCGGTGTGTACGTCAATCTGGACCACCACCTCTGAAGGTCTCGTTGTATGGTGGTATGACATGCAATGTGTGTGGTTTTCATGAGCAATAAAAAGGGGTTAAATGATGTTTATGTTGATCTCTATTCCAATTTTCTGTAAAAGTTCCGGAACTCTCGGAACCGAGGTGACGTTTAACTATATATTTTCTACGGTGGCTAAATCAGTTCTTGCTTGCAGCCACACTCGGCAAACAGTTTTCTTTTCCAACAAACGTTGCAGTTCGTTGCGAGGTAACTGAATTCTAACGTTAGATGGTATTACTTGGTAGACGCGTGGATCGGAGCATATTTTTAGTTATACAGGACCTACGTAAACAGCCGCACAGGACGATCACAAGTGCTCGGAAAACGTCACATCGCCTCTGCAGTGCCGTACGGGGCGATGGGATGACCTGCTATGAGTTAGATCACTACCGATTTGGATGTGGGGCGTAGGAAAGCATCTGTACCAGCAGTGTACGGAGCTAAAACCACTACAAAGGTTTCAGCATCCGACGAGCCACACCACATCATTTGCCTTACCACGGCTTTCGGTCACTTAGTGCACACGCTGAAGTGTTTCCTTCCCGATGCGCACTACACTCATGCTCATAAGTTAAGGATAATTGCAGATGTGGTGCCACACAACGTGATACTACAAAAAACTGGCGCTAATAGCATAGGCACATAGGGAACACACACAACAAGTCCGCGGTATCGGTGATAAGGTGAGAAAACTGTCCCGAAACACATGTCCTACAAAACGCCACTGTGTCCTGCGCATGTACCCCGACATTGATAAGGGTATGATCACTATGCACATGTACACAGGCCGCACAACGGGTTGGCGTACTCTGGATCAGGTGGTCGAGCAGTTGCTGGGGTATAGCCTCCCGTTCTTGCACCAGTGCCTGTCGGAGCTCCTGAAGTGTCCTCGGGGTTTGAAGACGTGCAGAGATACGTCGACTAAGAGCATCCCAGACGTGCTCGATGGTGTTTAGGTCTGAAAAACAGGCAGGCCACTTCATTAGCCTGATATCTTCTGTTTCAAGGTACTCCTCCACGATGGCAGCTCGGTGGGGAAGTGCGTTATCATCCATCAGGTGGAAGATGGTACCCACCACACCCCTGAAAAGGCGAACATACTGGTGCAAAATGGCGTCCCGATACACCTGACCTCTACCAAAGACATACAGGGGTGTACGAGCTCCAATCATAATCCCACCCCACCCCTCCCCACACCATCAAACCACGACCTCCATACAGGTCCTTTTCAAGGACGTTAAGGGGTTGGTATCTGGTTCCTGGTTCACGCACGATGGAAACCTGGCGCGAATCACTGTTCAGACTATACCTGGTCTCGTCCGTGAACACAACCTGGGACCACTGTTCCAATGACCATGTGCTGTGTTCTTGATACCAGGCTTTACGGGCTCTCCTGTGACCAGGGGTCAGTGGAATGCACCTTGAAGGTCTCCAGACGAATAAATCATGTCTGTTCAATCGTCTGTAAACTGTGTGTCTGGAGACATCTGTTCCAGTGGCTGCGGTAAGGTCCCGAACAAAGCTACCTGCAGTACTCTGTGGCCGTCTGCGGGCACTGATGGTGAGATATCGGTCTTCTTGTGGGGTGTACACTGTGGACGTGCCGTACTGTAGCGCCTGGACACGTTTCCTGTCTGATGGAATCATTGCCCTAATCTTGAGATCACACTTTGTGGCACACGGTGGGCCCGTTCTACGACCTGCTGTGTTTGACCAGCCTCCATTCGCCCTAGTGTTCTACCCCTCATAACGTCATTAATATGTGTTCTTTGAGCCATTTTCAACACACAGTCACCATTAGCACGTCTGAAAACGTATGCACACTTATTCGCTGCACCGTACTCTGACATGCACCAACACAGCTCTGCGTATGTGACCGTGCGACGACCGCAGATCAAATGCACCGCATGGTCATAACCCGAGATGATGTAAGCCCGCAAACCGCCCACCAGAGTGTTGTTTCGCCATGTATCAGCATTATCCTCAATTTATGAGCATGAGTGTAGATATGACGTGCTCTGTTGGTAAACTGGAGTACATATAGTGTCGTTATGCACTGGTTTCCGACAGCGACACTTTCAGCACCATTTGTGTGTATTTACAGTAGCTCAATCGTTATAGTATTTCATAGAAAATAGTCAAGAGTTATATGATGAGGACTTTGGCCACAAAACACACCTAACTGTAACATTTCATTGATGTGGATATGTGACGTCCAGGTGTTGGCGCACATTTCCCTCTCAGCAAGTTGAAGCTCCAGATGTGCCACATGATTGAAAAAACTTTCGATGGTTCGTGCCATTACTTAGATGTATCTGTGTGTGTGTATTTACAATACCTCAGTCGTCGTAGTACGAGGGTCGGTCAATAAGTAATGCCCCACATTCTTCTTCTCAGAACACATTTATTGTTAGGAGTTGGAATTTTGTGGCAATATACATCAAGATGCCTTGTCCATGTCCTATTTTTCTACATAGTCTATATCACGTTCTATGGTCGTACGGTAACGTTGTGGAGGACCATATATTCCCTGCTGGTAAAAGCTCTTATCCTGTAGACCTAGCCATGTTTCCACTACATGACTGACACTCTCGTCATCTTCAAAACGTGTTCCCCGTAGAGAATATTTAAGCGGCCCAAAGACGTGGAAGTCCGAGGGTACCAGGTCTGTACTGTAGGGCGGATGATGCAATGATGTCCAACCCAATGTGGCGATGTGTTCCCAGGTTCTCAGACGTGCGTGGGCGTTCATTATCGTGTTGGAGCAAGATTTCTGCTGGATTCTTGTCCGATCGAACACATCGGAAACGATTCTTGAGTTTATTGAGAGCCTTCACGTATGCCTCTGAATTGATGGTTGACCTTCTTGCCATCACATCCACGAGAATGACGCCATCACAATCCCAGAAGACTTTCACCATGACTTTTTCGGCAGAGGGGGTTGTCTTGAATTTCTTCTTTTGTGCTGAATGAAGATGATGCCACTCCATAGAATGCCTTTTTGTTTTCGGCGCAAAGTGGTGCACTCAGCTTTCGTACCCCATAACGATCCGTGACAGAAAGGCCTCTCCGTCGGTCTCAGAACGCTCCAACAATTCAGATGAAATGGCCTTTCTTTGAATCTTGTGGTCCGCTGTGAGCATACATGGAACCCATCGTAAGCACCCCTTTGAATATCCGAGAGTCTCCATCATTGCAGACATACTTCCAATGCTGACCGACAACCGTAGAGCCAATTGTCGAGTTTTGATGCGAATAATGGCATCCCCACTATTCAGCATGTCTGGAGCAGCGGCTGTGACAGGACGTCCCGAGCGTGGCTGATCATGGAGCTCTGTTTCTGCACTTCCCGAGACTTTAACTTTCTTTACCCATCGCTCAACTGTACTCCTGTTAACTGCAACATCGCATACGCTGCACACAAACGTTTATGAATGTTCACCACGGTTTATTTTTCTGCGCACAAGAATTCAATAACAGCACGCTGCTTGTAACGTGAGTCATATGTAGACGCCATTTTGACGCTGTACTACGGCTCTGCCATCTGCCAGAACGGTTCGAAACTTCACCGGTGCACAGTTCAATCATCAAATGTGAAGCACCAACAAGGACGTTTGTCTATGTATATTATGGCTATAACAAAAATGCTGGGCATTACTTATTGAACGACCCTCGTATTTCACGGAAAATGGTCAAGAATTGGAAGATATGGTGATAACGACGGCCACGGAACAGGTCTGCTTCTATCATTTCATCAACGTGGGTATGTGACGTTCGGGTCCACATATATGCCTTAAAGCGGGTTGGAGCTCCATCTTTTTGTAGCCACATTAGATAACGAATACTTAGTTACCGTTCGTGGCTACGATGTCACGTCACTCTAAAATTCCTTCAAGAAAGCCTAACAAAAATTTCCTACACTGTGTGAAAATTCTACCGGCAAACATAGGGAATTATCTACCGAAAAATAAACGAGACTCTGGAAGACCGAGGACAATTCGAACTTTCAGTATTATGCACGTATTTGGGAGAAGGTCGTTTGTCAGAGGAATACTTGCTAAGAATAAATACGAGGGATGCTCAAAATAATAATGGGAACATTTGTTTTTTTTAATAGAATTTTATTTATTCTTCTACATCAATGTTATTACCTTTGAAATGACCCCATTAGATACTACATATGCCAGTGCTTCTTTCAATGCCCGAAATAAGTGTCGGATATCTTTTGTTTTCTAGCGATGCGACTTTAATCTCGTCTATGCACGTAAAACGACAGCACTTCAGGTATTCTGTATGTGCTGACGAGGTGCGACATCCTTGGCAGGCAGTTATCGATAGCA
Source organism: Schistocerca piceifrons (assembly GCF_021461385.2). Classification (NCBI taxonomy): domain Eukaryota; kingdom Metazoa; phylum Arthropoda; class Insecta; order Orthoptera; family Acrididae; genus Schistocerca; species Schistocerca piceifrons. Next base: position 1,145,386,245 of record NC_060138.1, read on the forward strand.
GGTGGCCTGCATATGTCTCTGCTCCATTCAGTTGCGCGGGAAGTTTGAGTAGCAGGCCTACAAGAGGACATGTGGAGGTATATCCGGGAATATGGAGGTATATCCGGCAAACAGAAGCGGTGAGTTGAAGGCAACAGTGTGGAGAGATGGAAATCCGGTTTTACCTAGGACATGTGAGGGCTCTGATCGGTCGAAAGTAGCTGGACGGTGGCCTATGCTGTGGAGCGTTAATGGCGCCATCACAATGGTTGGAGTTCACCTCTCACTCGACCGTTGGAGGAAGCGAGCCTGCTCAGGGAACCTTTGCATGCCTAAAATGTGGACTTTCTGGTGAACCTTTTTCTGTAACGGAAAGGAATTTTATTCTTAACTGACGTGCTACCCACTACTTCTTGTTTCCGTCCGAAGCTAGCTGATACCTGCGGTCGTTCCTCCGATATTCCGTTATGAGCGAAGGCGTTCGTTTGCGTGTTTCTACCAGGCTATGTTTAGCCGATTTTCTGGACACATATTCGCGATTTATGACGAACGTGGATTGTATACTGGATTTTGATTCCTAGTTTCGACGCTACTGGGTAGCGTGCTTTCTTTGACTGTGTACCCAAGCCCGTGCTTACTGTTGAAAATTATTTTGTAATTTACTTGTCTGGCGTATCACCTATACACATCTTGACAGACTTGTTTTATTTATTGGTGTTTTGTATTTTATTACAGTAGTGTTTAATTCTACTTCCGTATATGTGTGACGGGACAGACTAGCCATTATTTATTATCTTCTTTAGTGAATCCGACAGCGAAACGTGTGCTTTAGTTGGTCTTGTGGCTTTCATCAGATCATTTTTAGTAATGTAGATTTCTTGTACAATTGTGGAAAAGGTATCTAGATGGGCTAATTGGAAAGTGATGTCCGATCGGGCGCGAAATAAAAACCGTAGTTAAAAATCCGGTGAAGTTTTGCACCGATGTGTCGTACAGTGTCTATAGTAGACCCGTCGATCGTGTCACGTAGCTCTTTTCAGTTCTGGGCGCAGAGTGAGGGCATAAAGATGCCTCGAAAATAATGTCTCCCGCCAAGTAGGACTGCCTGCCGTGAGATGTCGCCTGATTTCATACAGCCCACATAACGTAACTGTCATTCGTTTACTTCTTCATGACAATTCTCTGCAGGGGCAACTAGGAGCCCCCTTGCAGGGTTTTCGATGGGAAGTGTTTGATCACCCCTAATACAGCCTGGACTTGGCTCCCTGTGATGTTCACCTCTGCTCGCATGAAACGCTGGTTGTGAAGACAACATTTTGGCACAAGCACGCTATGACAAATGTCTAAGTCAGAGCGGCGACTATGCAGAGGGGCATTTGAAAAGTCCGAGCAAAGTCCGAGAGATGGCACCACTGGCGCGTATCGAGGTCATGTTTAGTTAGTATCATCTTTGGAAAGAACGCACACCAAGTATCAGCCACATTGGTCTATTTCTTTGTGTTTGGCACTCGTGTGAATCAAGGAAGTCGAGTGATCGGCAAAAAATGGAGAAGAAGAATTTCGTGTGGTGATTCAACATTACTTTATGAAAGGAAAAACTCCTCAGGACTCTACAGAGAAGCTTGATAAACATTACGGTGACTCTGCACCTTCGATTAGAACATTTTATAAGTGGTTTCAAAATTTTCGGAGTGGCCATATGGGCACAAGTGATGCTGAACGTTTTGGACGCCCTGTGGAGTTTACGACTCCAGAAATCATCGATAAAATCCATGATATGGTAATGGATGACAGAAGAGTTAAGGTGAGTGAGATTGCTAGTGCTGTGGGCATCTCGAATGAATGGGTACATAATATTTTGCATAAACATTTGGACATGAGGAAGCTATCGGCAAGATAGGTTCCGCGATTGCTCACGCTTGACCAAGAACGGAATCGTGTGAAGTGTTGCAAGGATGGTTTGCAGCAGTTCAAGAAGAATCCGCAGGGCTTTAAGCGTCGTTTCGTCACTTGGATGAAACATGAATACATTACTACACTCTTGAGACCAAATAACAATCTAAACAATGGTTTACCGAGGGAGAATCTTCACCAAAAAAAGGCGAAGACCATTCCTTCGGTCGGAAAGGTTATGGCGACTGTCTTTTGGGATTCGCAAGGGATAATCCTCATCGACTATATAGAAAAGGATAAAACTATTACAGGTGCATATTATTCATCGTTATTAGACCGTTTGAAAACCGAGCTGTAAGAGAAACGCCGGCGATTGGAGCGAAAAAAAGTCCTTTTCCATCACAGCAATGCACCAGCACACACCACAGCAGTTGTGGTCGCCAATTTGTTCCCCAATTTGAAGTAGTGGTGGAGGAACAAAGATTTTATTCAAACGAGGAGGTGATTGCAGCAACTAATAGCTGTTTTGCAGACTTGGACAATACCTATTATTCGGAAGGGATCAACAAATTAGAACAGAGTTGGATGAAGTCTAAAAGGAGACTATGTCGAAAAATAAAAAAGGCTTACCCCAAGCACGTAAGTAGTTTTTATTTTTGCACGGACTTTTCAAACGCCCCTCGTAGCTGGAAGCTGTAGCTAACTGTTGCAAATAAAACATTTTTCATTTTCACTGTCATTTTATTTCGCGACTGATCGGACCTTGCTTTTCGAATAGTCCTCCTACTTTGGTAAGACAGCTGGCCAGCTGATTCTAGTAAATCTACATTACTTGTTACTAACGTGAGTAATAATTATATTGTGATTTGTTTGTTTGTTGTTTCTGCCCGCCAGGCTTCTAATTCTTTCTACATATTTCATCGGCCACTGACGTTGTTTGCTTCCCTATATTTCCCTGAGGTTAAGAGTTTTCCTTACTTTGGAGTATATATTTCAGTTATACGTTACATAAGCCGGGGGCCTTCATATTTACAACAAGTTTCCATTACCATTCACTACAGCTAATTCCTTCTAAATCCTGTTTAAGTAACTGTGTTTATAGGCCTGATAGTCTGCCTGTCAGAAAGGCGTGTTGGGACGTATGCTTAAGTGCCTTTAAAATATTTACTAATGGGCGTCTTGTATTCTTAACTATTTTTGTGTAAACCCTACAGCACCTTAGCCCATTGAAGAACTTGTCTGCATGGCTGCCGGCCGTTGACTCTGTTATTCTGTATCTGTCTTAAACGTTACTGAAGTTTCTTGAGTATTGAAATATTGTTCACTTAAGATTGGTCAGTGTAGCCGTAAGCTGGTATTCAGTGGCAAGGCATCTTGTTCCCTAATTAAATATGTGTGAAAAATTTATTTACTTGAAAGGTTTTTTTGTGGTAGGCATTTATCATTAAACCCTGAGTCGTTTGTGCAGTTGTTAAGCTTTATTATTTGCTTGATAAACAGAAGTTTTTGTCAGTTAACGAGAAACGCCACATGGTAATTAATAATTCTTGCTGCAACTGCTTAGTATTTCAAAGGCGATTTTATTCTGGATATGCCAACCTGCAGTGACCATTATTATTATTTTTTCAAATTATCACATTGGACATATGCATTTTAAGAATTGCATTTATTGATGTGGTGAGCCTTGAGTTTAACTTTTTTATTTACAAGTCATCAGCGCTCCCAATGTTAAATTGTGTACTTTACTAATTGGAAAGTGTTCAGTCGTTTTTTTACAATAATAAACTGTCGCCTCAGTTTACCTTTGGAAACAGAGAAAGTGCACTTCTGACAGTTATAGAGGCTGGAGCATCGTTAAAGTATTGTTTTTGGAGAAAAGTTAACGAACAAGCAACGAAGTATGAGCAGTTACAATATCGTGCTTGCAAAACCCATGAATTTTTTCGCCACAACTCCCCGATTGTTTAATGTTTTACACATAAAATATTGAACTTGTAAGCAGTGTCCCTTGCTGATCGTGGGGCATTGTGACAAGGGGTCACGGTACACTACGCTGTAAAAATCGAACAACACAATCAGAAGAACCTTCAAGCTTTACCTCGTTCGTTGAGGTTGTTTCGGTCTTGTCGATCCATAACGCTTCCACTGGGACGACTGAGTCTTCGTTTGGACGTCATATTCATAAACCCATGTTTCATCAACCAGTATGTACATTTAAATAATTTCGCAGAGTTGTCTTCGTCTAGCGACTTCAGAATACCTAGCAACGGCCGCTATTTTTGCTCGGAATTTAACTCATTTGGAACAAAGTTTGCTGACACACATGTCATACGCAAAAAAATGCAGAAAAAGTTCTTGGTATGCGCCAATTAATATGCCGACTTTACAAGCGACTGTCGATTGTCCGTATTCTTTTCTTTTACTTTTACCATGATTTCGTAGTGTGCTGGGGAGCCCCGTGAGGTCGTCAGAGCCTTCACGACCTTCTTCTAACGATTTTATTCGTTATTGAGTAACCAAAAGCAATAGTTAACACTCCTAAATCGTTATTGCGTTCTTCAATAAAGTTTAGTCCATGTTCTGTGATCCACTTATACACTACTGGCCATTAAAATTTCTACACCAAGAAGAAATGCAGATGATACTCGGGTATTCGTTGGACAAGTTATATTATACTAGAAGTGACATTTTAACGCAATTTGGGTGCATAGATCCTGAGAAATCAGTACCCAGAACAACCACTTCTGGCCGTAATAACGGCCTTGATACGCCTGGGCATTGAGCCAAATAGCGCTTGGATGGCGTGTACAGGTACAGCTACCCATGCAGCTTCAACACGATACCACAGTTCATCAAGATTAGTGACTGACGTATTGTGACGAGCCAGTTGCTCGGCCACCATTGACCAGACGTTTTCAATTGGCGAGAGATCTGGAGAATGTGCTGGCCAGGACAGCAGTCGAACATTTTCTGTATCCAGAAAGGCCCGTACAGGACTTGCAACATGCGGTCGTGCATTATGCTGCTGAAATGTAGGGTTTCGCAGGGATCGAATGAAGGTTTAGAGCCACGGGTCGTAACACATCTGAAATGTAACGTCCAATGTTCAAAGTGCCGTCAATGCGAACAAGAGGTGACCGTGACGTGTAACCAATGGCACCCCATCCCATCACGCCGGGTGATACGCCAGTATGACGATGTCGAATACACGCTTCCAGTGTGCGTTCACCGTGATGTCGCCAAACATGGATGCGACCATCATGATGCTGTAAACAGAACCTGGTTTCATCCGAAAAAATGACGTTTTGCCATTCGTGCACCCAGGTTCGTTGTTGAGTACACCATCGCAGGCGCTCCTGTCTATGATGCAGCGTCAAGGGTAACCGCAGCCATGGTCTCCGAGCTGATAGTCCATGCTGCTGCAAACGTCGTCGAACTGTTCGTGCAGATGGTTGTTGTCTTGCAAACGTCCCCATCTGTTGAATCAGGGATCGAGACGTGGCTGCACGATCTGTTCTAGCCATGCGGATAAGATGCCTGTCATCTCGAGGCTGTTGAACCCACTGATTCCATATTATGCTAACAGTCATTGGATCTCGACCAACGCGAGCAGCAATGTCGCCATACGATAAACCGTAATAGCGATAGGCTACAATCCGACCTTTATCAAAGACGGAAACGTGATGGCACGCATTTCTCCTCCGTACACGAGGCATCACAACTACGTTTCACCAGGCAACGCCGGTCAACTGCTGTTTGTGTATGAGAAATCGGTTGGAAACTTTCCTCATGTCAGCACGTTGTAGGTGTCACCACTGGCGCCATGCTTGTGTGAATGCTCTGGAAAGCTAATCATTTGCATATCGCAGCATCTTCTTCCAGGTGGTTAAATTTCGCGTCTGTAGCACGTCATCTTCGTGGTGTAGCAACTGTAATGGCCAGTAGTGTACGAATTAATACTCGCTGTTAGTACCAAAACACATGTAGCCTTATTAACAGCTGACAACAGACTAAATGTCTGATATGGCTGAAGCTATGCTGGCTGGCCTCAGACATGTTTACCAACGCAACTATGAAAGAAATCGCGCGAGTATGACTAATATAACACCTGAAATTACAACGTTCCCGTTACTTTTTTCACCACATCTCGTACCCAAGTCATCTGAAAGTATAATTCCCTTCAAAAAAATTCCCTTTATTTAGAAACCGCGTCATCGATTTTATTGAAGCATGTCATTGCCATAGACTCACAGGATACATATTTCACCTATTTCCCTAAGTAGCTTCGTTTTAATTAGTAATATATTAAATGGGACTCTCACAGTATGTATTTCGTACTACTGTCCGCAAGTGGAACACACGGACACACTTCTTCTATTGTTAACCAAATAATCCAAAGTTCATGCTACAAACAGGGTACCCGGCTTCCAGGGAACAATCATGGCGCCTGCAAGTGAGGAACCCATTGAAACTTCCGTGTACGTTTGGTTGCCTACATTCCGTCGTGCAAGTGACGCAGGATAAGTGCTTTACCTCAGGACAACGTGCATCAATGCTCAAACACGAAGACAAACAGGAACATCCTTAACGTTTATTTTTAGAATTATTTTGTTTTATCAGTTCGATACCAGGTTTTATTAGAGTACTCCACAATGTTTAAGATTTTGCATTCGGTTTACATCGACGAATTCATTAATAAAACATCCGAGTACTGATGCGCAACAGTGAGGGTTTCTTTTTCTAATCACTGTGCTAAAGTCGGTCCCATCTTAGCAGTAATCTCGCACATGCCTTGGTTTTATAGTACAAAGGTTCGAGATTTTCAATCATAGACACTAATTCGGTTCTGAGTAGACGAACGAACTTCTTCATACTCCTGGCAATCTATGTATGAAGCGCCGCAGCCGTCAAGCTCTCAGCTGGATTTCTTGGAAGTCACTGTGTTCCCTGCTAACCGATGTTGCTAGAACAGTGTTACTTTCTGAATGAAAGTTCCAGTAGCATGCGAAATGCACATAATCGATTAAATGTTTTTCTTAAATTACATTATGGGAAAATGCCTATCACATGTATCGTATTGTAAATTTACATTATTTTTTATGAAAGAAAACGCTGTCACACTGATAAAACTAATGAAAACGTTAAGTTTCAGACTGACAAATAGTTGATTTATATGTGATTTCAAATTCAAATGTGGTGAAAAGTGAGGGTGATGAGTACAATTAACTATCGCTATTTTATTGTAATGGTGTCTGACGCATGTTGCCGATTATAATTGTATATTTGGAAGAAAGGTTATTTATTACTGAAAAGTGTACTAAAATAATGATTCGTATACCTTTAGACAATAATATGATAGTCGTGCTATTCCCTTTGTCCGTTTGGACTCACGAATGACACTGATATTGTAAAAAGGCACATTCTAAAGACTTTTTTAAATTTTTTTGGTCATCATATTGATAAATACATGTTTCATCAGCTAGTATGACAAATTTAAATAATTCTGTATAGCTGTTGACTTCGTCTAGCGACTTCTAAGCACTTTGCATTCTCCGCTATTTTTGTTCGGGATTTAATAGTTTTGGAACAAATTTAGCTGTCACACATTTCATACCGAAAAAATGCAAAAAAAGTTCTCGATAAGAGTCAATTAATATGCTGACATTATAAGCGACAGCTCTGATTATGACTTGGCGATTATCCGTAATCATTTCTTTTGGTTTTCGCATGATTTCATGATGCGTCACATCACGAATTCCTCTCCTGTCGCAACCTCATCATCTCAGAGTAGCAGTTGCACTCTACGTCCTCAATTATACGCTGGATGAATTCCAGTCTCTGTCTTCCTCCCTCTAAAGCTCCTTCCAGTATCAAAAAACCATGGAAGTTATGACCTGATGCCTTAACTGATGTCATATCATCCTGTCTCTTCTTCTTGTCAGTGTTTTCCATCGGTTCTTCCCTCGCCGATCCTGCGGAGAACCTCCTCATTCCTTTCCTTATAAGGCCGCCCAATTTCTGTAGCACCACATCTCAAAGACTCAAAGGCCTGAAACGTTCTTAATATGTTTGATGAATGGCGTCAAAAAACAAATAAGACATAATTCTAACAGAATACCTTTAACCTCCTTCAGGAAAATCTCCATTTCCCACAAAACAGCTTACGAAATTTTAAAGGTTTTTCTAATGGCATAGGTAACCTAATACTAGTCCATAAATTCATATTGATCTAGCGTAGAGCTTAATGTAAATGTTTTTATTAACCTCTCATATAATGAGGACAGTTCAAGTCTCTCAGCGTGTAGTACAAGATCCTTATATGGATCTTTCTGTTTCCTTTTATTTCTAGCATAATTTCCGTCTTGTAGTGATGCTATAATGTGACATTATTTTAAAATCTGTTTAACTGGGAATGGTTCACTCAAAAGCCTCCAGTCAGTGTCAACGTCCCTGCTACTTAGACTGGCTGATTATTCGCTTATTTGCATGCCACATTGACATATACCTATGGTTCTCATTATAGAGTGATATTCGGTAATATCGTTATTTATAATACAGGGTGATTCAAAAAGAATACCACAACTTTAAAAATGTGTATTTAATGAAAGAAACATAATATAACCTTCTGTTGTACATCATTACAAAGAGTATTTAAAAAGGTTTTTTTTTTCACTCAAAAACAAGTTCAGAGATGTTCAATATGGCCCCCTCCAGACACACGAGCAATATCAACCCGATACTCCAACTCGTTCCACACTCTCTGTAGCATATCAGGCGTAACAGTTTGGATAGCTGCTGTTGTTTCTCGTTTCAAATCATCAATGGTGGCTGGGAAAGAGGGCCGAAACACCATATCCTTAACATACCCCCATAAGATAAAATCGCAGGGGGTAAGATCAGGGCTTCTTGGAGGCCAGTGGTGAAGTGCTCTGTCACGGGCTGCCTGGCGGCCGATCCATCGCCTCGGGTAGTTGACGTTCAGGTAGTTACGGACAGATAAGTGCCTATGTGGTGGCGCTCCATCCTGCTGAAATATGAATTGTTGTGCTTCTTGTTCGAGCTGAGGGAACAGCCAATCCTCTAACATCTCCAGATACTGTAGTCCAGTTATAGTAGCACCTTCGAAGAAAAAGGGACCAAAAACTTTATTGGCCGAAATGGCGAACAAATGTACAACTAAATGAAACTTTATAGCTACCATAATTCGCCGACAGATAGTGCTTAGCTCTGCCTTTTGTCGTTGCAGAGTTTTAAATTCCTAAAGTTGTGGTATTCTTTTTGAATCACCCTGTATATTAATAAACGTTCCATCAGAGTCATACAAAAACTGTCACAGCTCTGTTTTTTTCTTTTTATAGATCAGTTGTAGGCTGAAAAGATATATTTATGCGAAATATTTTTTGATGTCACACGTCTTTGCATATTTGTCGGAATGTAATGCAGAAAGCTGCGCAATTCTAACGTCTTGGTTCCTGAATATCACGAGAAACATTAAACAAACCGTTATCCACCATAGAATCCAACTTAAAATCTAGCTGTTACATTCGAAACTTCCGCTATTTAATATGCAACTTTCACTAATCAATTATTTCGCTTTTTTATAAACGAAGGATTACAGAAAAGACACAATTCTATACCCAGGTACTGATTGAGAACAACATAGTTTATCTTTGGGTCAGTTTGTGAGCGAGTACAGGAAGTATTATTTGAGTTGCAGCTGACGTAACCAATCAGGTCTCAGTCCGCCTTGCGGCGAATTGTGCGTCGCGTGTCTGAAGAGGCACTCTTGTTCTAGTGAACTTAGGGAAAGGTCTTATTTGGAGTCTGATAGGGCGGTTAGCTGGTTGCAGGACAACGTCGCGGTGAGATGCAGTTTGGCTGTGTGAAGGAAGAGCTCGCTTGAAATACAATTTGGTTAATCATGTACAGCGAGAGTGTAGTTAACACGTATCTAATTACTAGGTTAGTACTGTAAAGTGTAAGTAAGTGGGTTTCACTGAGCCGGCCTCTGTGGCCGAATGGTTCTAGGTGCTTCAGTCCGGAACAGCACTGCTTCTACGGTCGCAGGTTCGAATCCTGTCTCGGGCATGGATATGTGTGATGTCCTTAGGTTAGACAGATTTAAGTAGTTCTAAGTCTAGGAGACTGATGACCTCAGATATTAAGTCCCATAGTGCTAAGAGCCATTTGAACCATTTTGATTCGATTTCACTGAAACTTGATGACCTAGATGCGTATCTCCCATGTGGAGATCTGGCTTTTGGGTCATTTGAAACTAGGATTCAATACTCGGCCCATTACAAATAAACTAGTAGGAATACGACTGTCTAAGGCTCTTATCAAACGGAACAGTGATTTCCAGTTGGATTCTGCGTGGAATCCTGTCGTAGAAAAATTACGTACTTTGCGTAGCCAGTGACGTACGATATTACATCTTGAAGACGATCGATCTGACGTGGATGAGGCGAGTTTTCATTACAGGCGGTGCCCTCAGCAGCACACGGACTTACAGTAGGCGCGCATGCGCAATGGCAAGGCATGCTCAGTGATAGCTGGGTACACCACGCAAGTGGCGGCGGGGTTTTAAATGTGAGAACGTGAACACCCTATGACGAAATATCGTGAAAGCAACTTACTAACAAACATCTGTAAGAATTGCTTGTTGTAGAATGAGTTTGGAAACAAACACATAGGTACAAAGAAGCTAATTGCGGAGAAACCATGGGTAACAGAACATACTTCAGTTGATCGATAACAGAAGGAGGTACAGCAATGTTTAGTCACTTAGGAATGAAATAAACAGAAAGTACAGGGAAGCTAAGAAGAAATGGCTGTATTAAAAATGTGAAGAAATCGAAAAAGATCTGCTTGTTGGAAGGACTGACTCAACATATAAAACTCAAAACAAAATTCTGTGGGTTAAAAACCAAGGGTGGTAACACTAAGAGTGCAGTGAGTATTCCAATTTTAAATGCAGAGGAGAGAGCGGATAGCTGGAAAGAGTACTTTGAAGGCCTCTATGAGGGGGAGGGGGACTTGTCTGATGACGTCACAGAAGAAGAAACAGGAGTCGATATAGAAGAGATCCTGTGTTAGAACCAGAATTTAAAAGACTTAAGATCTTATAAGAGAAAAGGGGTGGATACCATTCAATAGGAATTTCTAAAATTGTTGGGAAAGTGACAACAAAACGACTATTCATGTTGGAGTGTAGGCTGTTCGTAGGATTTGTCGACTTGGGAAAAGTGTTCAACAATTGTAAAATGGTGCAAGGTGTTCTGAATTCTGAGAAAAACAGAGGTAAGCTGTAGCGAAAACGGGTAATATACAATGTGTACAAGAGCCAAGAGGGAATAATAAGAGTGGGCGACCAAGAACAAACTGCTCGGATTGAAAAGGGTGTACGACACGGGTGCAGTCTTTGGTTCCTACTGTTCAATCTATATATCAAAGAAGCAATGACGGAAATAAAAGAAAAGTTCAAGAGTGGAATTAAAATTCAAAGTAAAGGGTACCAGTGATTAGATTCTATGATATTACTATCATTACAGGATCTACCGAATGCAATGAACCGTCTACTGAATACAGAATATGAATTGACAATAAATCGAAGAAAGACGAAAGTAATGAGAAGTAGCAGAAGTGAGAACAGCGAGAAACTTAACATCATGACTGGCGACCACGAAGTAGTATAAGTTAGGAAATTCTGCTACCTAGGCAGCAAAATAACTCACTGCGGTCGGAGCAAGAAGGACATAGAAAGCAAGCTAGCACTGGGAAAAAGGGCATTCTTTGCCAATAGAGATCTACAAGTATCAAAAATAGGCCTTAATTTGAGGAAGAAATTTCTGGTAATGTATGTTTGGAACATAGCATTGTATGATAGTGATACATGGACTGTCGGAAAACCGAAAAAAAAGAATCGAAGCATCTGAGACATGGTGTTACAGACGAATGTTGAAAATTAGGTGGACTGATAAGGTAAGGAATGAGGAGGTTCTGCGCAGAATCTAAGAGGAAAGGAATATGTGGAAAACTCTGAGAAGGAGAAGGACAGGCTGGTAGGACATCTGTTAAGACATCAGGGAATGTCTTCCATGGCACTAGAGGGAGCTTTGAGGGCAAAAACTGTAGAGGAAGACAGAGATTGGAATACATCCAGCAAATAATTGAGGACGTAGGTTGTGTTACTCTGAGATGAAGAGGTTGGCACAGGAGACGAATTCTTGGTGGTCTGCATCAAACCAGTCAGAAGACTGATGATTCAAAAAAAGAGTGAGTTTTCTGCACTGTGTCGTGCCATCAGTCAACAGGGGTAACTTGATGATGGTAAGTTATGCAATCGAAAATTCGTTCAATCACAGCTAATCCATCCGGCTGCATACTCAAGAGCTTTTCAAGCATACCAAGGAGTCATTTTCTCAAATATATCACAATTATGAGGAGTATGCAATTTTATTTTTGCCGACCTAACCTCATGGCGTGTTCTTCTAGGAAAACTACGTACGAAAATTTAAAAATTATGTTTTCTAGAAGCATCAAGTTCAGGAGGAGTAGCAGACAGTGTATATTTTCTAATGTAATTTTCTCCTATATGAAATTCCTTTTCTATGTAAGATCTTTTTAGCTGTGGGATAATGCCACCTGAGGGAACGTGTAACTTTTGAGAACTGCCGGCCGGAGTGGCCGAGCAATTCTAGGCGCTACAGTCTGGAACCGCGCGACCGCTGCGGAAGCAAGTTCGAATCCTGCCTCGGGCATGGATGTGTGTGATGTCCTTAGGTTAGTTAGGTTTAAGTAGTTCTAAGTTCTAGGGGATTGATGACCTCAGAAGTTTTGTCCCATTGTGCTCAGAGCCATTTGAACCATTTTGAGAACTGAAAATCAGAGCCTGATCATTGTCCATGGGGGCTACTCACGCAATCTCTACTCGTTTTGAGGCATTAGTAACCGAAAAGTATTATCATCACATACCACATGTTTTTCCGCATGCAGCAAGACGAATATGACTACTTCACATCCGACGGCGCTCCATCGTCTTACAATACAGACGTCAAGTCATACCGCTGGGTAACCATTTCTAACCACTAGAATGCTAGGAAAATAAGTTCTTGTTCGCTATTTATGGGCACCGATGTCACCAGACATTATCTAAACTGATTTATGCATTTGAAGTTACACAGGAAATAAAGCGTGAGTGCGAGCAGCATCTATTATAATTCACTTGCAGAAATGAGATGTAGTTTTGGCTCACCATCGGGAACACAAGCACAAGAAAGCTGAGTGTGGTACAAATGTTAACAGCGCTGCACATGGCGCTTCGGTGTATAAATTCTCAGCGCGTACCGAACTTAGGACATTACTCCTTCAATATATGTCCGATTTATGGTTTTCCCGTGTGTATTTTAGGGAGAAAAGTAGATTCCAAAACCTCTCTCCTTCCAAACATCCTACACAATACTTGACCTGTAACACAAAACAGTACCTCACGATGTAAAATATTAACGCAAGCGCTAATATAGAGCTATAGAAAACATTGTATTTAGTAGAACTGACGTTTTGTTTATTTCTACATTTGAAATACGAGTATGCGGTACTTACCCGCCAGTATCTTGTACAGGGTTATTACAAATGATTGAAGCGATTTCACAGCTCTACAATAACTTTATTATTTGAGATATTATCACAATGCTTTGCACACACATACAAAAACTCAAAAAGTTTTTTTAGGCATTCGCAAATGTTCGATATGTGCCGCTTTAGTGATTCGGCAGACATCAAGCCGATAATCAAGTTCCTCCCACACTCGGCGCAGCATGTCCCCATCAATGGTTCGAAAGCATCGTTGATGCGAGCTTGCAGTTCTGGCACGTTTCTTGGTAGAGGAGGTTTAAACACTGAATCTTTCACATAACCCCACAAAAAGAAATCGCATGGGGTTAAGTTGGGAGAGCGTGGAGGCCATGACATGAATTGCTGATCATGATCTCCACCACGACCGATCCATCAGTTTTCCAATCTCCTGTTTAAGAAATGCCGAACATCATGATGGAAGTGCAGTGGAGCACCAACCTGTTGAAAGATGAAGTCAGCGCTGTCGGTCTCCAGTTGTGGCATGAGCCAATTTTCCAGCATGTCCAGATACACGTGTCCTGTAACGTTTTTTTCGCAGAAGAAAAAGGGGCCGTAAACTTTAAACCGTGACACTGCACAAAACACGTTAACTTTTGGTGAATTGCGAATTTGCTGCATGAATGCGTGAGGATTCTCTACCGCTCAGATTCGCACACTGTGTCTGTTCACTTCACCATTAAGAAAAAATGTTGCTTCATCACTGAAAACAAGTTTCTCACTGAACGCATCCTCTTCCATGAGCTGTTGCAACCGCGCCGAAAATTCAAAGCGTTTGACTTCGTCATCGGGTGTCAGGGCTTGTAGCAATTGTAAACGGTAAGGCTTCTGTTTTAGCCTTTTCCGTAAGATTTTCCAAACCGTCGGCTGTGGTACGTTTAGCTCCCTGCTTGCTTTATTCGTCGACTTCCGCGGGCTACGCGTGAAACTTGCCCGCACGCGTTCGACCGTTTCTTCGCTCACTGCAGGCCGACCCGTTGTTTCCCCTTACAGAGGCATCCAGAGGCTTTAAACTGCGCGTACCATCGCCGAATGGAGTTAGCAGTTGGTGGATCTTTGTTGAACTTCGTCCTGAAGTGTCGTTGCACTGTTATGACTGACTGATGTGAGTGCATATCAAGCACGACATACGCTTTCTCGGCTCCTGTCGCCATTTTGTCTCACTGCGCTCTCGAGCGCTCTGGCGGCAGAAACCTGAAGTGCGGCTTCAGCCGAATAAAACTTTATGAGTTTTTCTACGTATCTGTAGTGTGTCGTGACCATATGTCAATGAATGGAGCTACAGTGAATTTATGAAATCGCTTCAATCATTTGTAATAGCCCTGTATTTGCATGTTAAACAAATTTCGTATTTCAACCACAGCTTTACAGTGCGCTTATTCCCTAACGAGTTTGTTCTTCAGGAGGAGTTACAATGACCTAACTTATAAAAGGAGAAGGGAAAAAACGTTCTCCAACAAATCTGATTAGAGTTAACAACGTATTTTACATGATAGCAGTCGAAATATTTTTTCCAAATATATTGGCTAAATTACGAACTCTTGTAGCATCAGTTGTATTGGTTGTAGCAATAGTGCGCAGGTTAAACTATGGCATAAGGATGTAGACAGCGTGACATGTGGTACCCTGGGTGGGTCAGGGGGACGTGCTCAGATAGCCGGACAGCTTAAGTGGTAAGGCGACCGCTAGCGATCAGCAGTAGAAGGAGGATCGAGTGCCTATTCGGCAGAAATATTAATATGTCATCGGTGGGTAGTGTGACTGTACCCAATGCAGGTGTTGCTAAAACAATGCGTAACTAAACGAATGTATTTCGTAAAACTAATCAGCTACGAGGGGGTTAATAAACTCAGTACTACTAAAAACCTTGATCTGGTACCAAACTTTATAAAATTAAAGGTAAATAGCTGAGTAATCTCGAAACAGATTCTTCTGGATAATTCCTTATACCCCACAGAAACCATTTAACTTGGTTACTTGTAGATAATTAGAGCAAAGTCGTACACGTATTATTTTGTTCATTAAAATAAATATTTACTCTTCTCGTAATGGTCAAAAAACAGGAATATCTAAATACCATTTCTGTTTAATAACCTCTAAACAGGTTGGCTCCATATCATAGCTGTATATCTCATAAATGATTCACTCATCCTCAGCTAAGATCGAATAAGCCAGTCGAAAACACTTTGCGCAGACTCATAATAAGTAAGAAATTTAAATTAAAATCACTGATCTAAGGTTTCTGTGGAACACGTTTATAAGAATATCGGAATTTGGTGGCCTTGGACAAAAAACGGGATGAGTTGCGGCTGCAAAGTGCATGTTTAAGTTTAAGTTTTTTATGTGAGGCAGTCCCCTGTGCCTTGCAATTTTGTAGCAGTCTCATCATATATTACGGTGAGGACAGGCTAACCAAATGCCAAGAAAAATAACTTCAGAGCCAGTGTTAGTTTTTCCAGTTATTTTTATTTATGTAACATTTCTCGTAAATAGAGAATAACAACAAATAACAAGAAAGTTTGATGAAGAGACGAGTGAGATGTACAGTGGTGCACGAGTGAAGTAGCGGCGCCTCGTTGTGCTGGTCCCTAGGTCAGTGACCCACCGACCGGTGTGGTCTCCGGGCCGGCGCTCTGAAACAGGGTTGTAAGCACATGAGCGGTCAACCACGCCGCATCTCCTCTTAATGGCAGCACTCCGACATCAGCATAGAAAGTTTTTCACAGCGTCGGGCCCTCTTCCAGTCTTATCACTGCCTCGCGTGTGCGAGGTGGAGCGATCGCGGTAAGTGTTTGCTTGATAATTATGTGTGTGTGTGTTAGAATAAGATCACCAGATTACGTAGAGTGTTAGTATGAGATCTACTTCGTTTTGTTTTCGTTGCTCCAGGGTAACGGTTGGTTAACTTTCATCCCATCTATCGAAGACCTATTTTGAATCCCCACATACCACAAAATCTTTAGGTACATTATATAATTGTCATGTAGTGTCTTTCGTTGCTGTATGTTTTTGGGTTTTTGAGACAGGACAGAAATGGACATAGCAAGGGAAATGAAGGAGCTAATGACAGGTTTACCTTCAGTAATATATGAAACTGTCGCAGCATATCCTGTGTTGCAGTATATTCTTGGGTTTGCAGACCAGGCAGAAACGCACACAGTGGGGAGAATGAAGGACATTATTCACATATTTCAGTCTGCTGTTGTGTTTTCTATCAAATTAAGTAGAGTGGTGCTGTAGTACTTACAAATTTGGTACGCAAAAATACAGACAAACAAACTTAAAGAATGAGGGAAGAAGCAGTTAGCAACAAGGGAGAGACTTAGGAAAATGAGAAGAGTTAGAAGAGAAAGTTAGAGAGAGTGCCAACGGAATTGAGACAGGCATGAGAGAGGCATTGGGAAGGAAACAGAGGCGAAGGATGTGAAAGAGAGAGGCAGAGAGACAAGTGGAAGAAGGAGCAAGAGGAGAGAGTGAGAGTGAATGAGAGAGAAAGAGAGAGAGATATATATATAGAGAGAGAGACAGACAGACAGAGAACGGAAAAGAGGCCCAAAAAGAGAGAGATGCTTAAAGATCAGTCTTCTACAATAACCACAGTCGGAGAGAGGCCCCAATAATTAAGTATAGTTTTCAGATTTGTGCACCAAAGCCTTATCGTGAAATTTCAAAATGCACTACATGTTCTTTACAGTGTGTGTGTGTTTGTGCATATATAATGGGTGTGTAGTGGCTGTCTGTAAAACAAGACATCCGGTTATGGTAGGTTTCGTGTTGTAAATCACATTCTAGGACATGATTGCACCTGACAAAGCTACTGATGCATGTAAATTAGCGGAAATTGATTGTACACTTGAAACAGGCTGACAGTAAGTAATGAAGATCAGTGTTGGATCTGTAGGGAATTTGTGAAACATTGGGTGTTTAGAGTCGCCGTCCACGAGTTACGTTGCAAGTGTCAAGGATTGGCCCCATTTTGTAGGAGAGGCGTCAGGTCCTCAGTCACGTCGTCGTCGGACGGAGTCGGTGTCGGGGGCGGCGCCGCTCAGCGCCCCGACGCCATCACCTCGTCGAAGACGTCCTCGTGCTCGGTGCGCGTCAGCATGTAGCGCGGCAGCGTCACCTTGAGCACGGGATCGAAGACGAGCCGCGTCTCGCTGCTGTACAGCCCGTCCGGGCTGCGGTCCGCCTCCGACAGCTCCGGGGGCGGCGGCTCGGCCTTGGAGGCGGCGGGGGTGGCGGCGGCGGCGGCCAAGCCGCGCTGCTCCTCCTCCTCCTCCGCCGACGCCTCCCCCGCCTCCGCGACGGCCTCACGCCGCTCCGAGCCGGCCGCTACCGCGTCGTCGGCGAGCGCCGACGGCGCAGTCAGCGTCTGGCGCGTCGTCGTCAGAGTCGTCAGCGTCGACTTGGAGGAGCGGCGCGTGATGCGCACCTTGCGGGCCTTGGTCGGCTCGGCCGCCACCGTGGGCTTCGCGACGACCGACGAGGAGGACGCCTTCTTGAAAAAGGTCTTGCGCTTGCTCTTGGCCGCGGCCGCAGCCTCGGTCGAGGTCGTGGGGGTCTCAGAGGTCGGGGAGGCGGTCGTCGTGTCGTTAGATCGTCCCGAGTCGGTCTGCTGGTCGACGGCGGAGGCGGCGCCGGTCGAGTCCTTCCCTGCGGCCGCGACGGGGACGCCCGGCGGCGGGGGCAGCCTGCGACCAGAGGCACCGGGCACAGTGTCAGCGTCCACGTGGCGCACAGCGCTTCACTGCCGCTGCCGCTTAACTCACTAGTACTTACTTCTTTATGCTCCACAATACTCTCAACTCCTAGACGTACCGACAACACGTCGCAATATACCCTTTGAATCGCACATCAGATATTGCATTTTGGACTGACTGGATTGGTTGTCAGTTGCTCGCATTGTTAGCCAATCGCCGGCCGTTGTGGCCGAGCGGTTCTAGGCGCTTCAATCCGGAATCGCGCAACTGCTACGGTCGCAGGTTCCAATCCTGCCTCGGGCATGCATGTGTGTGACATCCTTAGGTTAGTTAGGTTTAAGTAGTTCTACGTTCTAGGGGATTGATGACCTCAGATGTTAAGTCCCATAGCGCACAGAGCCATTTGAACCATTTGTTAGCCAATCAAAAGCCTGTAATAATACTTAAAAAGTGTATTTTTGTGCAAACGTACACTTTTTAATGGAACAATGCCTTTTGACATTGCTGCTGTGGTCTTCAGTCCTGATACTGGTTTGATGCAGGTCTCCACGCTACTCTATCCTGTGCAAGCTCTTTCATTTCCCAGTATGTACTGCAACCTACATCCTTCTGAATCTGCTTAGTGTATTCATCTCTTGGTCTCTCTCTACGATTTTTACCCTCCACGTTGCCCTCCAATGCTAAATTTATGATCCCTTGATGCCACAGAACATGTCCTGCCAACCGACCCCTTCTTCTAGTCAAGTTGTGCCACAAACTTCTCTTCTCCCCAATCCTATTCAATACCTCCTCATTAGTTATGTGATCTACCCATCTAATATTCAGCATTCTTCTGTAGCACCACATTTCGAAAGCTTCTATTCTCTTCTTTTCCAAACTAGTTATCGTCCATGTTTCACTTCCATACATGGCTACGCTCCAGAAAAAAAAAATACTTTCAGAAACGACTTTCCGACACTTAAATCTATACTTGATGTTATAAAATTTCTCTTCTTCAGAAACGCTTTTCTAGCCATTGCCAGTCTACATTTTTTATCGTCTCTACTTCGACCATCATCAGTTATTTTGCTCCCCAATTAGCAAAACTCCTTTACTACTTTAAGTGTCTCATTTCCTTATCTAATTCCCTCAGCATCACCCGATTTAATTCGACTACATTCCATTATCCTCGTTTTGCTTTTGTTGATGTTCATCTTATATTTTCCTTTCAAGACACTGTCCATTCCGTTCAACTGCTCTTCCAAGTCCTTTGCTGTCTCTGACAGAATTACGATGTTATCGGCGACCCTCGAAGTTTTTATTTCTTCTCCCTGGATTTTAATACCTACGCCAAACTTTTCTTTTGTTTCCTTTACTGCTTGCTCAATATACAGATTGAATAACATCGGGGATGGGCTACAACCCTGTCTCACTCCCTTCCCAACCGCTGCTTCCCTCTCATGCCCCTCGACTCTTATAACTGCCATCTGGTTTCTGTACAAATTGTAAATAGCCTTTCGCTCCCTGTATTTTACTCCTACCATCTTTAGAATTTGAAAGAGAGTATTCCAGTCAACATTGTCAAAAGCTTTCTCTAAGTCTACAAATGCTAGAAACGTAGGTTTGCATTTCCTTAATCTTTCTTCTAAGGTAAGTCGTAAGGTCAGTACTGCCTCACGTGTTCCAACATTTCTACGGAATCCAAACTGATCTCCTCCGAGGTCGGCTTCTACCTGTTTTTCCATTCGTCTGTGAATAATTCGCGTTAGTATTTTGCAGCTGTGACTTATTAAACTGATAGTTCGTTAATTTTCACATCTGTCAACACCTGCTTTCTTTGGAATTTGAATCATTATATTCTTCTTGAAGTCTGAGGGTATTTCGCCTGTCTCGTGCATCTTGTCCACCAGATGGTAGAGTTTAGTCAGGACTGGCTCTCCCGAGGCCGTCAGTAGTTCTAATGGAATGTTGTCTACTCCCGGGTCCTTTCAGTGCTCTGTCAAACTCTTCACGCAGTATCGTATCTCCCATTTCATTTTCATCTTCATCTACATCCTCTTCCATTTTCATAATATTGTCCTCAAGTACATCGCCCTTATATAGACCCTCTATATACTCCTTCCATCTTTCTGCTTTCCCTTCTTTGCTTAGAACTGGGTTTCCATCTGAGCTCTTGATATTCATACAAGTGGCTCTCTTTTCTCCAAAGGTCTCTTTAATTTTCCTGTAGGCAGTATCTATCTTACCCCTAGTGAGATAAGCCTCTCCATCCTTACATTTGTCCTCTAGCCATGCCTGCTTAGCCATTTTGCACTTCCTGTCGATCTCATTTTTGAGACCTTTGTATTCCTTTTTGCCTGCTTCATTTACTGCATTTTTATATTTTCTCCTTTCATCAATTAAGTTCAATATTTCTTCTGTTACCCAAGGATTTCTACTAGCCCTCATTAACAAACTAAAATTAGGGTAAGTTACATTGTCAGTGGTCTTTGTTGCAAGATTATAGTTATAATCGTTTACGAGATGCCGTATTTTGAAAAGTTTCCATCCCGACTCTTGTCTGTGCCAGTCAACCTGGGTAGCTGCAAGGTACGAAGTTGTTACGTTTGCACACAGTGTGTTTCCTTGAGTGTACTGCGACTGGCCAGTCAGCTAGTGTGGGACAGTCCAAGCAGCAGGTCGTGAGTGGACGATTGTATTTACCCATGCAGAAAAAGACGACATGGTTATGGTGTTGGAAGAGTGCAGGAAGAATGCAGTTCGTTCTTCTACAGTGTGTTCTGCAAGGTGTCACCTATCTCAGTAGCTATGTATCAACTTCGTCAACCAGATACGTGAAAATGCAACAGAAGGAAACCAATGACTACAGTAGAGGGGGAAATTAATGTTCTTGCTGCTGTTGCATCCGATCCGCACGTTAGATCACTCTCAATCGCACGAGGAAGTGGCATGAGTCAGGGATGTGTCCTATGCATTCTCCATCGACATAGGGGTTCCAACCCTATCACATTTCTCTCCACCGTGAGACACATGGAAACGATTATGAGAATCGTGTTAACTTTTGTACATGGGCGTTACGGAAGGATACTCCAGATGTATCGTCTGTCTTGTTTAGTGATGAAGCCACTGTTACCAATCATGACCAGGTAAACCGCCGAAACATGCGCAATTGGTATGTTGACAATCCCCGTTGGCTTGGTCAGATGGAACATCAGAGTTCGTGGAGTGTAAACGTGTGGTGTGGGATAGTGGAGCATGAGCTCATGGTCCTGCGTTTCGTGGACGGAACACTGAACGCGAGCAAGTATCGCAGCCTTCTAGTGAACCATCTGCACACTATGTGGAACCTGTGGTACCAAAATGACAGCTATCCAGTCCATACTGCACGAAGTACTACAGCATGTCTTCAAGAATTATTTTCGAATCATTGGACTGGACGCAGAGGACCTGCACCCCGGCCAGCCCTTCCCCGGATTTGACGCTGTAGACTTATTTTCTGTGGGAAAAACTGAAACACGCTGTCTACAAGGACATACCAACTGTACCCGATGATATGCAACGATTTATTACTGCAGCTTTCTCGGACATCTCCGCCGAAATGTTAGAACGTGTACAGAAGTCGTTCCATACCAGTCTTGAAGTGCATATTGGTATTGCAGGTGACTATTTTGAACACAGCCTGTAACAGTGAATTGTCTCTTTCCTGGCCAGAATCCGCATAATCAGTGAATGCCGTTGTGTTGTTCTCTGGTGCGTGCTACCACAGATACTGTACAAGTGTCGGTGTGGGAACTTTTCAAAATACGGTACCTCGTAAACGACTCGCACTAGAATCCTACAACAAACACCATTGACATTCTAATTTGCCATGCTTTCAGTTTATTAATGTCGGCAGGCATCATTCCGCTTAAAAAGTGTATGATTGCACACGAAATACACTTTATGAGTATTATTACAATCTGTTGATTGGCCAACAGTACGAGCCCCTTATTACCAACCCATTCTGTGAAAACCGCACATCAATAGCGCTTTCCCTTTCCTCGCTGATTGCAGTGCAACTTTTAGGTGATTCACCCTGTACACGTAGCAATTGACAATGACCATTACGGCTGAAATTGGTAAATCGTGCGAAACATAATAAAGTAAATACTTGTTAGTTAAGCTACAGTCGAGGTGGACAATGACACTGTTTCTTAACAAATTCACTGGAGTGGTACAATGAAAAGCTGCCAGCACCTTTCCGTCAGTCAGTTAGTCAAAAATTTTACTCCACTCTTCCCCGCCTGTCTCTCTGCATTGTAAGCTTATCGCACAAAATACACCGATGTGCAAAACTTAAGAACGAAAAAAATTTCGCATTGTGTGTCTCTGCCATGCATATGTAGAAAGAGCTGCTGTAATATAGCGCAGTAAAGAAAGTATTTGAAACAATCAAGCATTTCGTGGGAAGCTAATATTTTTCTTAATTTATGGCCAACTTTGAGCTTGACAGCATGTTAGGTGTCCTGTAATATATGAAGGTTCGAACTTAAATAGTGGCAACTATTTATTCACAACCGATACAGAAGAGTTACATGTTTGCGCTTGTTACAATAATGGATCAGTTGCGTTCCTCCACGGCAGACCGTCAATGCACGGTATTACTGTTCGGTTTAGGAGCATCACCTGCGACCAGCTTTGCGCAGGAAGCGGCCACAAGTTTTGCGCAACCCACCCATCATTCTGCACGACAATGCGCGGGCGCATACAGCGCAAGCTGTGACTGCTCTGCACGGTCGATGGGACTGGGAAGTACTGTACCATCCACCATACTCCCCGGACTTAAGTCCTTTTGACTTTGATGAAAAGGGGTAGACCGTTCGCCGGGTGCAAGTCTTCCGATTTGACGCCACTTCGGCGACTGGCGCGTCGGTGGGGATGAAATGATGATGATTAGGAACACAGAACACCCAGTCTCTGAGCGGAGAAGATCTCCGGCCCAGCCGGGAATAGAACCCGGTCCCTTAGGATTGACATTCTGTCACTCTGACCACTCAGCTAACCGGGGCGGACTGTGACTTTGATTTGATTCCGAAGATGAAGGAACCACTTCGTGGCATTCGCTTCAGAACTGTTCCTGAGATTCGACAGGCAGTAGATCGCTCCATTCGCACCATCAACAGAACAGGATCTGATAACTGTATACTACACCTCCCACATCGCTGGCAACGGATTCTGCACAATGCTGGTGACTACTCTGAAGGACAATAACAGATGAAAACGTATAACTCTTTTGTATCGGTTGTGAATAAATAGTTGTCACTATTTAAGTTCCAATTGTCGTATGTTAAGGGCACAAAATCAAATACTTGAAAGTGGTATAAAAGGCCGAAACCTGGGTTGTACTTAAATAAACAATAAAACAGTCAAATGGTGGTGTATTCCCTAAAAAAAGAGTATATATGACACTTTTCTTCAAAGGCGATATTGAAGTCTTCTCGATTTGTGATGGTCCTCTAGACATTCTTAATAGGGTGTCTGAAGGCAATGCACGCACTGAAATGTGCTCCCACGCTGACCAAAAGGTTGGTAAGGAGTTCTTATGCTAAGGCTTTCCATTCCTCCACCAGTCGTTGCCAACTTCTAGATAGTCTATGGTGCATATGGACAGGCTTCAATATGTCTCCCCGGCGCATTGTGGAGGGTGAACGGACAGGCCAATCCATTAGTTCCCACAGCTCCTGTACATGCCCCGTTTGATGCGGTCGCGCATTGTCTCCACGGATGCACTCCTGAAAATACGAATATCGGGAAGGTGTACAGTGTCACAATAATGTTGACTGTTGAATGTCGCATAGCCAACGGCCTCGCCGCAGTGGTAACAGCGGTTCCCATCAACTCAACCGAAGTTAAGCGCTGTGGGGCTCGTCTAGCACTTGGATGGGTGACCGTCTGGATCTACCGAGTGCTTTTGGCAAGCCTGGAGCACTCAGCCTTTGCGAAGCCAATTGAGGAGCTACCTGATTCAGTACGGAACTGCTCATGAAACTGGCAACGGACGGGAGAGCAGTGTAATGACCACATGCCATACCATATCCACATCCAGTGACACCCCTGGCCTGAGGATGACACGGCGGTCGGTCGGTACTGTTGGACTTCGGTATCTGTTCGGATGGAGTGTGTGTGTATGTATGTGCATGTGTGTGCGTGTGTTTGTGTGTGTGTGTGTGTTGAATGTACTGCATAGAAAGAGCTGGAGGTCAGTACACTCGTGCAAAATTTTGTACCCTCTGCCCTCCACCACACACAACAACACCTGGACCAACACAACAATTATGTTAAGCAATATTCCTCGGTGCATTACGTGTTCACACATCTCGCCTTGTGAGGTAACGTGCAGTAATCTTTGAACCTGTCATCGTTGCTGAGACACTGTACTCCTTCCCGTGACCTTTTCAGGAGTGCATTCTGCCATCATTTCAATTTTATGGCTGATAATGTGCGACCACATCGATCAGCTCAGGTAGAGAAGCTCTTGGAAGGAGAGGATATTCGGCGAACTGGACTGGACTGCCCGTTGCCCCACAACTCAAGCCCCACTGAGCGCATGTGGGATAGAAGTAGCCGACAAACAAGAGTGTAATGAGCTTCAGCAGGAGCTTCAAGGCCGAAGAAGGTATATGGAGCTGCTACGGCGGTGCCAGCAACGTGAGACTATAGGTTCGTCCCTGTACAGAAGACGAGGGGCAAACACTGTTGGATGATGCAGCTCGGAGCGGCCCACCAGCGACTGCATTGACGTCACACAACGTACAGAGTGTCGACCAAATTATCCATGACGACCGCCAGGCATCAAAAGATAAATTGTGTCCCCAGTTATGCAACGGTAAAGGCAGTGCGATGTAAATTATTGAAAAACTGGACTACTCCAATACTTGTCCATTTGTCCTTGCTGCGTACCGAAAATGTTGACCGATACGGATAAAGAGGTAGGGAAAGCAACTGAATCCGGTCTGCTGAGGCATCAGACATTGATGGAATGGGACCATTCAAAGATGCTCATCGGGAGCATCACTTTGAAGTCGCGGAAACGTCGAAAATTTCTGTGCACCAGTGACTGAAGAAGCAGTACCATGATTTTTACTGAACAGGTGTACATGCTGTTGTTGTAACGTGGAAAGAAACTGCGAACAAAGGTAGTGATTATACTGAAAAGGGAAAAATCAATCGTGAATGTTATAGCTGTAATCCTATGTATATACGGTGTTCGGAAACTCTAGTTACGAACTTCTACGACTTGCAGAGGGGTGCGAGTATATAATATTTTGAATAGGAACACTTGTTCGGAAACGTATTGTTCCCGAGCTACAGCCACTTCAAAACATGTTTGCTAGCTAGATATGCAGCAGGATAGTCACGTTTGGGGAGGGAGGGGGGTGGGTACATCGGATCTGCTGGTGTCATTTGACGTCTAACCTACCTCTCCGATCTGGTTCGAGCGTCATTCGAGTGTCTGCGAGTGTTAGAGCAACATGGTTGAGTACACATTTGCAGAATACGCCGACATGATCCTTCTGAATGGCGAAGCTCACGGTAATGGAAGAGCTGCTCGTCACCTTTATCAAGGTCCGACTCCATTGCACACCCCTTTTGCCACAATTACACAACTGCTTCGAGAAAAGGTACCTTCACCGTCAGCAGGCGTGGATATGGTGCTCCAAGGAGAAGTCGCACCTCCAAATTGGAAGAGGCCGTACTGCATCACGTTGAAGAGAGCCCGTCAACAAGTAAAACAAGTAATGTAAAACAATTGATGTACTGGGTCACGACTAATTATTTACTTGTAAAAGTGGCCTCTTTATAAACTTGTTTTCAAATGGCTGTAGCATGGAAACGGTAGTTTTCCGGATATGGGATCCAATTCAAAATATTATCTACTCACACGCCTCTACAAGTCCTATGAGTTTGTAAAGGGAATTTCCGAACACCCTGTATAGTGTTTACTTCACATGTAACATAAAAATAAAAGAGTAGGAGGCGTTGCTTTCAGACTGATAATCGTAATTTTGACTCTGTAGTGAAAAAATCAAGACGCAGTTCACAGATTACTCATTGTCTTACAGGTAAGTTTGCAGTTGAACCACAGTGTAACACAACAGTCGCGACACTCCATGTCATTTTTGTTACCCACTGCGATACCAGCGCCCCAAGGGGCCAGCAAGTGGCACTGTTGAGATCGGCGGTATCTTGTGAAAGCGAAGGCGAATCGTAATTGTTTATACTGGTTTGCAGAATAGTTTTTACAAATGGGACCGACTGCAGCCAATAAATTGTAATAACAAGTAGAAGAGACACCACATTTGTCTTTTTTTAGGTTCCCTAAAGACTATTCTTCTTCTTTCTTCTTTCGCTTGCGCCTTTATCCCGCGGTTTCGCAAGGTCGGCATGGTTAAGATAGGATTTGGCAGGGTTAGTGTTAAGGGGTGGCTGTATGCCCTTTCTGCCGCCACCCTGTACCTCCTGGAACGTAATTAGTGTACCCCAGCTATCTGGGTGTAGTGTAATCCATGGAATAGTGTGAACGTGTTCAGATGTCTGCGAGTCGTGTAACTGAGGCGGGACATAGGGGCCAGCCCGTTATTCACCTAGTGGGATGCGGAAAACCGATTAAAAACCAGATCCATGCTCGCGAACACACCGGCCCTCGTCGGCAATCCCCCGGGCGGATTCGATCCGAGGCCGGCGCGCCTAACCGAGTCCAGGAAGCAGCGCATTAGCGCTATCGGCTAACCTGGCGGGTAGGTTCCCTAAGGACTCTGAGAGGTAGAAAACATCACTTTACTATCTCCATCGTCAGGGTTCGCTTGTAACGTACTTATTTGTTACTGTGGTATCAGTATTGTTTGGCAGTCGCTTATCGCAGATAAGGGGTGTTCAAAAAGACTCTCCGCAGTGGCATATGTTTGTTAGGCGCGCGTGCCGTATGATTGCTAGCCTGCTTGGGTTACTTCCCTTCAAGTGGACTCTCCCAACATTCCAATGTTTCGTTTATCTCAGCCAGCGTCAGTAGTATCGTTGGTGTGTGTCGTTACGTGTTGACGTGAACGTTTAAGTTTAGTACTTTTGTTCGTTTGTTCTGTTTTTGTGACTGTTAAAATGCTAACCATTGAAGAACATGTGTTTTTAGTCGAACAAGTGTTCAAAGCTGACGGCAAATACACAGTTTCAGTTCGTCAAATATTTATTTCAGTTTTCCCGGAGACAATACTCCTACATCGCGATACTGTGCGAGATTTGATTAACAAATTTCGAAGTACGGGTTCAGTGACAGATACACCGAGAAGTGATCGTCCTAGCGCTTTGTCTGAGGATAAACTACTCGATATTTCCGATAAAATGTCCATGAATCCGAACAAGTCAGTAAGAAAACTCGCCCAGGAAATCGATGTTAGTGTCGGAATGTTCCACACAGTTGTAAGGAAAAAATTAGAAGTTTTTCCATACAAAGTGACAGTCGTGCAAGAACTGAAAAATACTGATCATGGCAAGAGACTGCATTATTGTTAATGGTTCAAAAATTTCGTTCAAGGAAATGGAAGGGATATTCTTAATGAAACGTTTTTCATTGATGAGGCGTGGTTTAATTTATGTGGGTACATGTACTCGCAAAATTCTCGTATGTGGAGTACTGCAAATCCATTGTGTATTCATGAGGAACCACTTTACTCTGTGAAAATAGGAGTTTGGATTACAATTTCTAGACATCGCATTGTGGGTCCCATATTTTTCAACGAAACAATAAACGCACAACGATACTGCAGTGATATTCTGCACCCATTCATAGGAGAACTTGTGTTAAGTGAAATACTGAACGGCTATTTTCAACAAGATGGTGCAACCGCGCATGCAGCTCGCGATTCAATGTCACAGCATGCTGATGTTTTTGGTGATCGCATAATTTCACAGGGACTTTAGCCTCCACGATCGCCTGTCCTAACA
This sequence comes from Schistocerca piceifrons, assembly GCF_021461385.2. Lineage (NCBI taxonomy): Eukaryota > Metazoa > Arthropoda > Insecta > Orthoptera > Acrididae > Schistocerca > Schistocerca piceifrons. Next base: position 1,145,414,405 of record NC_060138.1, read on the forward strand.
CTACCTAGCTCTTTCCTCTGGGGTGCATCGAAAGCAACTGTCTATAAAAACCGTCCAAAATCCATCGATGAATTGAAAACTGCAATACCCATTTCATTTCTGTTACAGAAGAAATGTTACAGCTTGTGTTTGCAAACATGATTAGACGAATTGAATTGTGTATTTAACAACAGAGGGGACACTTTCAACATTTAATGTGAAAATTTGTAAGTAAAAATAAATATTCAATAAATTAATAACTTGTATTTCACAGAGTTTCATTTCGGTATATTCACTGCGGCATACGGCACGCGCGGCTAACAATTATACGGCACTGCGGAGAGGCTTTTTGAACACCCCGTATAAACACGAAGGTCATACACGTGGCGATAGACGCCAACGACTAAAACCCAAAACGAAACGCAAATAGGGTGTCGATCCCTGATGCACTTGCAGGTACAAGTCCGTGCTGCTTACGTCTGAATCGGCATTTTTATATCATTTTGGTATCAACGTGATAGGCTGCAGTTGTGTCGACGTCACATGTTGTTCTTTACGAATATTTTGTAGCTTGTCACCGAATTAGTGAGTTTTAGCAATATTTTCACTTATTTTAGGATAATCCACGTCTTCTGATATTATAAAAACTCTGGGAAGCAAAATAATAAAGAAAATGACAAGCTACCTGTTCGCATCTGTCACTGGTTCTTCGACCGAATTCGTTTGATCAAACAAACACGAGGCACAAGCCAGCAGTTTTAATGAACTTTCGTAAATAAGGTGGAAAAGGGACGAAAAACAAACAGTACCCTTGTGACGCATGTGACAGTTTGCCCTCTCACCGCTTGGAGCGCTAGTGCCACTCCACCTGTCAGACGGTAAACAACTTTCGCACCAGAGAGTGTCGCGACTGTACGCGTCAGACTGCGGCTGGACTTTTGCGCCGGAGCAGCGGCCGACACTCACTTGAACTGCTTGTGCTCGTGGTAGGCGAGGTGCTTGCTCTTGGGCTCGGAGGCGGCGACGAACATGCACTCCTCGTGCTGGGTGCCCGTGGCGTCGGCGCACTGGTAGCACGTCATCTTGTCGCGCTGCACCTTCTTGCAGGCGGAGCGATCCTTGCGCGTGAACTCGCCCAGCACGGCGTCCAGATCCTTGCGGTCGGCCACGGCCGCCACCGCCGCTCCCGTGGACGGCGCGCTGTAGAACTCTGGCCGCGAGCCGCTCTGTCCACAAAACACGGGTCCGCCAGTCAGCACGCTAACCACTCTCAAGACAAGAAATACAATAAACACCAAAGACACTGGTACAGGCATGCGTACCCAGATACAGAGGTATCTAAAGAGGGGCAGAATACGGCGCTGCGGCCGGCAACGCCTATACAGGGTGAAAAGTATTTAAACCGACAAACTCTGGGAGGTTGTAGGGGACATCAAAACAATTACATCTACATCCACACTCCGCAAGCCACTTGACGGTGTGTGGCGGAGGGTACCCTGAGTACCTCTATCGGTTCTCCCTTCTATTCCAGTCTCGTATTGTTCGTGGAAAGAAAGATTGTCGGTACGCCTCCCTGTGGGCTCTAATCTCTTTGATTTTATCCTCACGGTCTCTTCGCGAGATATACGTAGGAGCAAGCAATATACTGCTTGACTCTTCGGTGAAGGTATGTTCTCGAAACTTTGACAAAAGCCCGTACCGAGCTACTGAGCGTCTCTCCTGCAGAGTCTTCCACTGGAGTTTATCTACCATCTCCGTAACGCTTTGCGATTACTAAATGATCCTGTAACGAAGCGCGCTGCTCTCCGTTGGATCTTCTCTATCTCTTCTATCAACCCTATCTGGTACGGATCCCACACTGCTGAGCAGTATTCAAGCAGTGGGGGAACAAGCGTACTGTAACCTACTTCCTTTGTTTTCGGATTGCATTTCCTTAAGATTCTTCCAATGAATCTCAGTCTGGCATCTGCTCTACCGACGATCAGCTTTATATGATCATTCCATTTTAAATCACTCATAATGCGTACTCCCAGATAATTTATGGAATTAACTGCTTCCAGTTGCTGACCTGCTATTTTGTAGCTAAATGATAAGGGATCTATCTTTCTATGTATTCGAAGCACATTAAACTTGTCAACATTGAGATTCAATTGCCATTCCCTGCACCATGCGTCAATTCGCTGCAGATCCTCCTGCATTTCAGTACAATTTTCCATTGTTACAACCTCTCGATACACCACAGCATCATCTGCAAAAAGCCTCAGTGAACTTCCGATGTCATCCACAAGGTCATTTATGTATATTGTGAATAGCAACGGTCCTATGACACTCCCTTGCGGCACACCTGAAATCACTCTTACTTCGGAAGACTTCTCTCCATTGAAAATGACATGCTGCGTTCTGTTATCTACGAACTCTTGAATCCAATCACACAGTTGGTCTGATAGTCCATATGTTCTTACTTTGTTCATTAAACGACTGTGGGGAACTGTATCGAACGCCTTGCGGAATTCAAGAAACACGGCATCTATCTGTGAACCCGTGTCTATGGCCCTCTGAGTCTCGTGGACGAATAGCGCGAGCTGGGTTTCACACCACCGTCTTTTTTCCCTAGTGTCATTTTTTCCTATGAGGTTTATTTACACCGGTAGAGGAAAGTTTCTCTGGTGGCAAATTAATTAAACCAACAAACACTTTTCCATTGTTTTATGACCGAGAGACAACACATTAACACAACCCAATTTCAATTACAGTAGATTTTCAAAAATGCCTCCATTGACACGTAAAAGAAGGTTACACCGACGGATCATGTTCTGTCTGACACGGGCAAAAACCCCAGGAGTATCCTGAATTGCTCCTGCTGCTGCTACTATCCGGGCAACCAGATCCTCTTCTGATGCAACATGAGTTGCGTAAACAAGGTTGCACATCTCTCCCCACACAAAAAAGTCCAGAGGGGACATATCTGGGGATCGAGCAGGCCATGGTACAGGACCACCTCTGCCAATCGACGTTTCTGGGAACCGTCGGTCCAGGAATAGACGCACACGACGACTCAAATGTGCCGGCGCCCCGTGATGCTGGAACCACAAGCGTTGTCTTGTAGGTAGCGGGACGTCTTCCAGCAACTCTGGTAATGCTCAGGCGAGAAAATTGTAATAGTGCCTGCCGTTTAATGGCCTAGGTAGCAGATACGGCCCAGTTAAACAGTCCCGAACAACACCGACCCACACATTAACGAAGAACCGCACTTGATGAGCGCTAGCAACTGTGGCATGTGGTTTATCCTCACTCCAAGCATGCGTATTGTGCATGTTGAAAACTCCATCACGCCCGAACGTTGCTTCATCGGTAAACAACACAGAGGGTGGAAATGTAGGATGCATTTCACACTGTTCCAGGTACCACTGCGAAAACTGTGCTCTGGGTGGATAATCAACTGGTTATAGGCTGTGGACAGGCTGTAAGTGAAATTGACGTAACAACTGCTCTCGAAGGACTGTTCTTACATTCGTCTGATTCGTCCCCATGTTACGTGCAATTGCATGAGTGCTGATTGAAGGATCCCGCTCCGCGTGCTGCAAGACAGCTTCCTCAAATTGCAGCGTTCTTACGGTGCGACGGCGTCCCTGTCCAGATAATCTGCTAAATGACCCGGTCTCACGCAGACGATGGTGCACAGCAGCAAAGGTCGTATGAAAGGGGGGGGGGGTACGGCGATTAGGATATTGTTGTTGATAAACCCGCTGTGCGGCTCGTCCGTTGTTGTGTGCTACGAGTACACACCAACCATATCAGTGTTTTCACTCCAGGTGTATCGCTCCGTTGGTAAACAGAGACAATGCACTACTATATTGGTGGACAGGAGTTGCCTACAACTGAAGAGCGTAATACGCCCTCTAACAACTGAAGATCGTAATACGGCCTCTAACAACTGAAGAGCGTAATACGGCCTCCACCGGTTTAAATAATCCTCATAGGAAAAAATGACGTTAGGGAAAAATATTTGTTTTGATGTCCCCTACAACCTCCCAGAGTTTGTCGCTTTAAATAATTTTCACCCTGTGTAAGACAAGTGTCTGGAGCAGTTGTTAGATCGGTTACTGCTGCTACAATGGCAGGTTATCAAGATTTAAGGGAGTTTTAACGTGGTGTTATAGTCGGCGCACGAGCGATGGGACACAGCATCTCCGACGTAGCGATATGCACATGAGCACATGAATTGTGGGGTGTTAACACTGACTGACAGGGGAAGGTAGTTTCGCCAGCCGGTACGGTATGACGACTTGTGGACGTGTGCAGCGGTCCTACCTTGCTGTAGTCACCGGAGGCTTGGCTGGCGCTGGGCTGTGCGGCGGAGCCGGCGGCGCCCAGGTCGGGGAACAGGTGGCGGAAATACTCCTCGTAGCTCTTGTAGGGCGCGTAGTAGTCGGTCTTGTAGCGCGACGAAGTGTCCGAAGACGCCTGCGGGTCGTACGATTCGGCCTGGCCGTACAGGAACGGGTCCAGGCCCTTCACCTCGGGCAGGTTCAGCCCCGAGCTGGGCTGGTCGGCGCTCGCCGCCTGTGTCTGTAACAGTTACCAGGGTATTTTAAACATAGCTGCGCAACAGCAGCGGTTCCACGTAATAAGATTAAAAACAGCCGACCAGTTGCAAAGGATAAAGTAATCTTTACCTAGGTTTCGATAGATTTAAATCTATCTTCTTCAGAAAGCGGCCTGAGGACAATGAACATCGTAATTTATATTAAAAGGTACGAAACCAAAGTCAAGAATAGAGTTTAACATATATTAGGAGAATCTTGTACTACAAAATATGAGAAGGCTTCCTGGTACTTACAGTATTACATTAACATGGAGTGATATGTCATTGTCGTTTTTACAAACATCTTCATAGCTCCATTAGTCAAAATAAAATATAGCCCTGAGAATAGGATTTGTCAGACAAATAAAAACAAGTACATGGAAGTTGGAGAGCGCATAAGCGACTGAGCAAAATCGGCCAGCGTAGTAGCACTGCAGCCAGGGCAGGTGGCGCTCAGGTCGCGAGCTATGTGCCGATTGGCGTACTGAAGCAACATGTAAAATATCAATATTAATTGCGTCCTTAGATAGCGTGACAATAAATAAATGGAAAGCATTTAACACTCCCGTTATGACATTGTGGGAGCCTTAGGAACAATAGCGTAGATACATACATCAAAAAGGCAGGTGGCGCTTACGCCGTAAGTTACATGCAGTGGCATATGCAGCCAGAATATAAAAGTTATATTACCATATTAGTGAAGCACACAGAACGTATATAAATCAAAACTTTAAGAATAATCAGTAATGGCTCTTAAGACATAAATTACGAAACCTGGTCAACAATCCAGTTAGTTTACATTCTCATGGAGCCAAGGTTTTAGAATAAGAGAAAATTACATGAGGGCCGATGTAGTCGCAGCCATAAATCGTGAGAAAACCACATTACATAAAAGGTAGTGAGCTTAAAGATTTGAAAGTGCATTATAGCTTCCTGAGGAAATAGACTACTGAGGTTACCAACATTAATGTTATATATTAAACACTACGGGCTTAAAGCCTTCGAAAAACTGTCTACAGGCAAGGTTAAACTGATCGTTCAGTATATTACCGTCTTTGAGCTCTAGATGTTTAAAAATAAATAACTCTTCCCACAGATCTAGTCTCCGTCCTTTGACTTGTCTGTGTAGGATAACCGTGTCTTCTAACTGTTTGGGCGTATGGCCAGCTATCAAGAGGTGTTCAGCAAAAGTAGAGTTGTGAATATTCGCTCCTTTTTTACCTAATAAATGTTCTTTATATCGTGTTTTCACAGCTCTGCCTGTTTGACCAATATAGTATGAGGGGCAGTTATTACAGGTTAGTTTGTAAATACCTGATTAGAAAACCAATCGCTGGCAATCTCTACTGACTGTACAAGATTTCTTTTTAAACTGTTATCTGTAGAGAAGGAGACGTTATAGTTAAATTTTTTATTTAGAAGACGCTTAATCCTATATGATATGTTACCCAAGAAAGGGATGGAATTTTTTTTTTTTTTTTTTTTTTTTTAGTTTCTGTGGTATCTGTGGGGAGGTTATTGCTCAAAGTCGAACAATTTTGGGAAATTTTCTTATTGAGCAGGTAATCGATCATATTCTGGTTGTACCCATTATTAACAGCGATTGCTTTGATGACATTAAATTCCTTTTGTTGATCAGCAGGCGATAAAGGAGTGGTTACCATTCGGTGGATGGCGGAATGAAAAAACGCCAGTTTATGAGATTTTGGATGAGTTGAGTCAGCAGGAATGACATTATCTGAATATGTATCTTTACGGAAGATATTGAAATGGAAGGTATTATCTTGTATAGAAATTGTTAAATCGAAAAAATTAAGTTCACGTTTATCATTTTGAAGTTCTTTTGTGAAGGAAATTTTTTCATGCAGAGTGAAAATCTCATTCTGGAAACATCCCCCAGGCTGTGGCTACGCCATGTCTCCGGATTATCCTTTCTTTCAGGAGTGCTAGTTCTGCAAGGTTCGCAGGAGAGCTTCTGTAAAGTTTGGAAGGTAGGAGGCGAGGTACTGGCGGAAGTAAAGCTGTGAGGACGGCGCGTGAGTCGTGCGTGGGTAGCTCAGTTGGTAGAGCACTTGCCCGCGAAAGGCAAAGGTCCTGAGTTCGAGTCTCGGTCCGGCACACAGTTTTAACCTGCCAGAAAGTTTCATATCAGCGTACACTCCGCTCCAGAGCGAAAATCTCATTCTGGAAACGATAGTAATGACTGTGACATTTTCGGCGTGTATCGGTTATTACAGTGCTGGTTTGGGTCGTGTATCGGATACTACAGTACTGTTTTACTGTGCGTCGGGTACTATAATATTGTTTTTCACGATGAGATGCCACGTTGGCCACAAGGTTGGTAAGGAGTCCTTGTGACAGAACGTTCTGTTCCTCCATCAGCGCGGTTGAAACCTGTTGGGTGGTCAATGGCGCACGTCAGAGTGCTGGAACACGTCTCCCCAATGTACCCACACGCGCTCGATGGGATTTAAATCGGGATAACGGGCAGACCAGTCCATTCACCGATTATTCTCTCACTTCAAGAAGTACACCGCATGTGTAGTTCGATGCGATCGCCGATTGTCATCGGTAAAAATGAAGTCAGGACCGAATGGAACCCTGATAAAAAACACACATGGGGAAGGAGTACAGTGTCTCAGTAACAATGACCGGTCAGTTTACAGCGTTCAAAGATTTGGAGGTCAGTATGCCCAGGCAACGTTATGGCTCCCCACACCATAACACCTGGACCGGCCGAAGTGGCCATGCGGTTCTAGGCGCTGCAGTCTGGAACCGCGAGACCGCTACGATCGCAGGTTCGAATCCTGCCTCGGGCATGGATATGTGTGATGTCCTTAGGTTAGTTAGGTTTAAGTAGTTCTACGTTCTAGGGGAATAATGATCTCAGAAGTTGAGTCTCATAGTGCTCAGAGCCATTTGAACCATAACACCTGGACCACCAAAAATATGATAATCGACAATGATCCTTGTTGCGTTACGTTTTCCCACCTCTCGCCGTTTTGGGATTGGTAATGGTTCAGTCACAACAAACTGGTAACAAATGAAAGTAAGATAGTGGCACTAAACTTCTATAATGTTAAAGAAGGTGAGTAAACTGTTCAGATTCCGGTATCCGACAAAGACCTTCAGAATGTAGACAACATTAAGTTCTTAGGAGTATGGCTCCAAGATAATCTTAAATGGGGGACGCATACTGAAAAATTTTAAAAGAAATTAAGCACTACATGCTACTTAATGAGAATAGTACAGGGATGTTTCAACAAAAATTCTCTGAAAACTGTGTGTTATGCCTATACATGCTCACAACAGAAATATGGAATTATTTTCTGGGGTAACTTTTGTCTTAGCCAAAACCTCTTTAGGGTACAAAAAAGAATCATAAGAATAATGGAAGGTGTAAAATGGAACAAAACCTGTGGTCCACCCTTTAAAAAGCTATAAATCTTTCCACTTCCATGTATATATGTGTATGAGATAACCTTGTTTGTGAAAAAATATTCAATGGAAAATCCCACTCTCTTCCAGAAAAATGAAAATACCCATTCCTATAACACCAGGCAAAAAGCAGACTTTCATCAAGAGCCCACCAACACCACCCTGAATATAAAAGGAACCCTGTATTATGGAAAAGTTATTTATCATAAACTTCCCCCACAAATATCAATAAATGATCTGGCAAATTTCAAGTCAACTGCTATGGCATATTTGACTGTAGCCTCCACGAGCTCCTTCAGAAAGTTCACTAACGATTTGTGTCTTTGCCTTAGTGACGTATCATATAAATGCTACTAGAACTTTAATGATTTACCATGAAAATGTTACTGTAATACAAATATTAGTCTGCCAGTACAGTACATGCTCTTTCTGCTTTAAAATATCTACTCTTTGTTTTTGTACAATATTTACTCTGTATATTGTAACTCAGTGATCATTTAATGAAGAAATAATGACATTAATGCAAATTTAATATTATATTTTGTTACACATTGACTTGTCCTACATCAGAATGTACTATTTGTGTACTATATGATTACCAGGACCAATAAAACTCTACTCTACGGCAGTAGAGAACGTGATCGTTTTGGTTCAGGTGTTACGGTGTGAGGAGGCATAATATTGCACGGGCATACTGACCTCCAAATCTGTGAACGCGGTACACTCACTAGTTAGTGTTATGGTGACAATGTACCCTTTCCGCATGTACGACTTTAAAGGGGTGGATTCCGCCCTGACTATACTCTTATGGATGACAATGCGCGACCGCATCGAACTGTGCAGGCGGAAGAGTCGTGGAACGAGAGGATATTCTGCGAATGAACTGGTCTGATCGTTCCCCCGACTTACTTCCCATTAAGCACACGCGGGATGAGGTGCGCAGACGTATTACAGCACGTCCACATGCACCGAAGACCATCTAGCGTTCTCAACCGCATCTCAATGCGTATTTAGTCCAGTTAACTTCTGTGCAACACTGTAGCAGTTGTTTCTATGCATGGTGCAAGTTTCATCGAACTTGGCAGTCACACATCACGCGAATGTTGCTTAACCGTTGCACGCCAGTACCGTATGTGTTTATGGTTTTTGCACCGTGTCATTTTGTGTATCATACGGAGCACGCCGACTCCACGCGGTACAGCAGTGTCGTTTTGGTTGCCTGCACAGCAGGCGTTAAGCGGCGAAGCGACATATAGCTCAATCCGTGGTCTCAGTCTGATCTACAGCGTGAGACAGCTTTTCCGCCCTAATTTGCATTGTCTGTGACAAGGGCGGAAACAGAATCTCGTACATTACCATTCCGCCAGCTGCCGGTTCTCTAAGATTTTTCAAAAGTGTTTCGCGGAAAGAACGTCTTACCTACAGGGATTCCCAATTGAGTTCGGAACATTGGCTCTGAGCACCATGGGACTTAACATCTATGGTCATAAGTCCCCTAGAACTTAGAACTAATTAAACCTAACTATCCTAAGGACATCACACGACACCCAGTCATCACGAGGCAGAGAAAATCCCTGACTCCGCCGGGAAGCGAACCCGGGAACCCGGGCGCGGGAAGCGAGAACGCTACCGTACGACCACGAGCTACGGACAGTTCGGAACATTTCCGGAACACTCGCCTCTCGAACGAACCTACCGCTAATAAATCTTGCAGATGGCCTCTTAATTGCTTTGATGTCGTCCTTTAATTCGACTTGATTCGGAACCCGAACACTCGAGAACTAGTGTTCTATACGTGGCTCCTTTATAGATGCAATGATACTCTACCCTAGAGTTATCCCAATAATCCGAAGTGGACCATTCGCTCACCCTACTACCTACCTGACGTGGTCGTTCCCCTTGATATCGTTTTCCAACTTTGCGACTATGCAGGGTGATTCCGAGGTGATGTTACAAACTTTCATAGACTATGGTTAAATGTATCGGTATGAGATAAGGGATCCCGGGCCGGAAACGACCAAATCGTACACATGTCAGTGGACGTCTTCTGCAGCAAGCTCTTTGCTTTCGATATTTTGGGAAGAGGTAGTGAGGACCAAAAGAAGAAGAAAATTGTCTACTAAATATGAGCTCTAAAGTACATACCTCAAAAGCTATGAGGACTTGTTAAGCAGAAGAGACGTGTTTCACTGTAACAAAGATAAATGTCCTCGTAGCATTTAAGGCATACACTTTAGAGGCCATGTTTATTGGAAATTTTTTCTTATTTTGCTCCATACTATCTCCTCACAGAATTCGGAAAGCAAAGTGCTTGCAGCTGAAGAGATCTACTGTCAGAGGTATCGTTTATAACTTTCGACTCAGTCGTTTCCGAACCAGGGTCCAACAGCTCAAATTGATACATTTACTCTTCTGCATCATCGCTGAAAGTCTGTAATATCGTGAACGTATCACCTTGACTGTGTCAAGCAGCACACCATTGATGCGGTATTCGAAGATTACAGTATTTTTGTTCCTACTGTTCTGCATTATCTTGCATTATACTACTTTTAGAGAAAGATACCATTCATCACGGCAAATAAAAAGTGTAAGCGACCCTGTATACTTCTATAGTCACTCAGCGACTAAACTTTCCCGTACACCGCAGCGCCGTCAGAAAACAGATAGCTGCTCAACTTATGCGTCAGGTCGATTATGAATATAAAGTACAACAGTGGTCCTATAACACTTCTGACTACACTCTAGTCTCTGATGAACACTCGCCGTCAAGAACAACTTACTGAGTTCTGTTACTAACATACACTCATGTTCACAATAAACAGATCGCCTTGAACGACTAGATCTAGAACTTTCGTATTCCCAAGACACGTAAATTATTATGTTCTGCAGAAATAATTAGCATTTGGACCACGTCGGTCAACATCGATATCGCGGCGAACATAACCTCCCCGAAAAATGTGCCTGCGGCTCTCTTTGTCGCTATAAACCGAACGTAATGGATCGGAGTGACTTGAGCAGACATGTAGCATTCCTTGCAGACGTATGCGCGAACCGTGCCGTCAAATCAATGGGTTTGAAAGAGGGTTCATTTTGGGAATGAGAGAATCTGATGAATAAATCCGGGAAATTCGTGTGGGAGCGAAATGTTTCGGCAGTGCAACAACGGTTGTGTGCTGAATCGTTGAAGGAAGGCCGACGAGATGGGTCAGGTCATACCAAGCAGACCAGCCCCCCCCCCCCCCTCCGAGATGATCGACACCTAATTCGAATGGCATTGCAGGACAGATCTGCGTCCTCTTCGGCTCTGGTGCAGCTGTGGAACAGTGTAACACATCATTCACTATCAGGGATGACAGTCCGTCGCTGTTTACTATGGCATAGGTTACGTGCGCGTCGTCCACTTCTCTGCCTACCTATAACGAATATGTAGAAACATGCTAGACGGCAACGGTGTATGGAACGACGTCATTGGGGACAGGCGTGGCATCAGACGGTGTTTTGGGACGAATGCAGGTTCTGTTTGTTTGAAAATGTTGGCCGTATTTTGGTTCGCCACAGACAGGGGGAGTGGTATCACATTGATATACAACGCCCACTCAAGGCCTCACGCTGTGGGGTGCTACTGTGTACAACTACAAATCACAGCTGGTGCCATGGCACTGTGACCAGTGTGACCTACGAGAATTACATCCTGCGACCCGTAGTCATACCCTTTCTGCACAACACCCCAGACGCCATTTTTCAGCAGGACAATGCACGACTACATGTTACTGTGCGAACATGTGCCTTCATGGTGTCACAAGATGACAACCTTTTTCCCTGGCCCGCCAGATCACCAGACTTGGATACAGTGAAGAGACGGGTGCAGTGGTCTGAGCCAATGCCAATCACCAGGTGAAAGCAGCATGGATGGCTATACCACAGGACGCCATTCACGCCTCATGCGTCGATGTCGTCTCACACACGGAACAAGTTATCAGGGCCCACGGCAGACCCTGCACCTACTGGGCTACAGGACACGTGTTGAACTGAGGTGACTGAAATGCTAATCATTTCTGCAGAGCATGCTAATGTACATGTCCTTCGAATATGAACGTCCTATCTCTAATCGTTCAAGGTGTTCTGTCTATTCTATGTAGGTGCTAGTATGAAATGAAGAACTAACACAGGAGAGGAAAGCCCAACCCGTCAATTCTAGACTGGACACAGACTAAATCCACCGGATTGCTTAATGCCTGCTATTGTGAGTGTAACAGCCAAGAGGACGACTTCGCGGCGTGGCCTGTAGCAAGTTGTCTGGCGTGCTGCCCGCAGGAGCGGCGGGGTACTCACGAGGTCCTTGCCGGGCAGCTTGGCGTCCCGGCGCTCGCTGGCTCCGCCGCGGCTGTCGTAGCTGGAGCTGGTGGAGCGCGTGGGCTGCTTGCTGCCACTGCTGTACGAGGACTGCTTCTCCACGAAGTAGTTGTTCGACTCCGGCTTGGTCGAGTACGAGCACTGCTCGGACGAGCCGCCCGTCTTGGGGTCCTTGCACACCTGGCACGTCATCGAGTCCTTCACCACCTTCTGGCAGTTGGCGTTGTCGGCGGCTGCCGACAGCCGCTCCGAAGGGCCGTAGCCGCTGCTGCTCGGACGGAAGGCGTAGCCCGAAGACGTGTCAGACTTGAGGAACGCGTCCAGCTCGCGCTCGTAGTCGGACGGTGCCTGCGGAAGCGAGCGAGTGCGGTCAGCAAAGGGCATAGTAGCCGCACTACAGGGTGACAATTATTGAACCACATGAAATAAAATCGCCATAACTTCTGAACAGTTTGCGTTAGGACGTTCTAACTGCACAGTCGGCCGCGTGGCACGATCGAAATTAGTGTGCGCATGCGCACGCACCTCGGTTTGGCCTAGCGACGAAGCCCATTTTCATTTGAGTGGGTTCGTCAATAAGCGAAACTGGCGCATCTGGGGGACTGAGAAACCGCATTTCGTGGTCAAGAAGTCTCTTCACACTCGGCTGTGTGATCGCCACTGTCCAGTCGCGGAATACGTGAGATACTCCTTGACGGCACGGTGACTGCCAAACGGTACGCGAACGTTTTGGAAGATGATTTCATCCCCATTGTTCAGAGTAACCCTGATTTTGACAAGATGTGGTTCATGCAAGACGGACCTCGACCGCATCGAAACAGGAGAGTGTTTGATGCCCTGCAGGAGCACTGTGGACCGCATTCTGGCTCTGGGTTACCCAGAGGCCACTGCCATGGGCCTCGATTATCCGCCATTTTCTGCGCATCTGAACACGTGCGACTCCTTTCTGTGGGGCTGTATTAAAGACAAGGTGTCCATCAATAGCCCCCAAACCACTGCTGAGCTGAAAACAGCCAATCAGCAGGTGACCGACAGCCTCGATGTGACGACACTTTAACGGGTCATACCGAATTTCACGTTTCGTCTGCGCCACATCATCGCCATTGGTGACAAGCATATAACGTCGTAACCTAAATCCGAATCTGTAGTGACGTTTAGCCTGCCGGTGTGGTCGAGCGGTTCTAGGCGCTTCAGTCTGGAGCCGCGCGACCGCTACGGTCGCAGGTTCGAATCCTGCCTCGGGCATGGATGTGTGCGATGTCCTTAGGTTAGTTACGTTCAAGTAGTTCTAAGTTCTAGGTGACTGATGACCTCAGATGTTAAGTCCCGTAGTGCTCACAGCCATTTGAACAATTTTTGTAGTGACGTTTACATGTTGAATAAAGTGTGCACACGCCGTAGTTTGTAACAAATTTACGTTATTCTTCGTGTACATCAATAATTGTCACCCTGTCAGTAATAATAATCTGACTGCATCAATTATTCCCATTTGCAAGACTGCTTTTGTAGTGATCTATGCCAGTCATGGAAGGGTATGTATCACGTACGTCAAATATAGAGTTCAGAGTAAAGATGTGCGCAATCGCAACTAGTTTGTAAATATCGGGCCACATACTATGGGAAAGTATTACTCAACAGGCGCGGAGCCTACCTGCTGGAAAGCATTTGTAATCTCCTTGCAGCAAGGAGGAACGAAGGAGCTCTGTTGCTAAGAAAGATTTCCGGCACCTAGGAAGAGGAACATGATGTATATAACCGACTGTTGTTATTTACCATTCACAGATAGAATGTTAACTGGAGGTCTTTGAGACAGTAATATTAGTTGGTTCCCACGTAACTCGTAATCTTTTGGGAACGTTTGTGACAATATACAGAATTAATTGGAGCCGATGTACACTCTATTTAAGTAGAGAAGCAGAGTTTCGTTTTAAATCCACTTCATTTATAGAAATCTGCACGGAAGAAAGAAGTTCGATGCCGAGGAAGAACAGGGCACAGCTTAGCTGGACCCAGAGTAAATCACAAGAGTTGTAAGGCTGAATATCTAGGCCAATCTAATAAGGGAGTGCTAAGTGGGCAGTGTTAGATGTAGCTGCATGGGGTATTAGGTCTAGAACAGACATTGCTAAAGCAGTCAAAACATCTCGACACGAGCTAAATACAGCAGCCATCAGCCACTAAATAAACACTCCATTTTCTCTTTATACTATATCATTTATGCCATTTTTGGTTAGTTATCGATTTTTATCTGTAGTTAGTGGCGAAATTTGGAAGAACTTTTCTTATGGCCCATTTGTGCAGAATCTCACACATATTAAACATCACACAGAATTTTCATTGCACAGTGTGCATCGAGAATAACTTACGTAAACAAACAGTTACGTTCCATACTCTGTGGAAGACGTGTAACATTATCTCTGTCAACTACAGCTAAAAACATCTTTGCAACTGTTTGTTTTTATAAATTATTCTCGATGCGTACTGTGAATTGTAAATTGTGTGTGATGTTTAACATGTGTGAGACTCTGCACAAATTCTGCACAAATAGACCATAAGAAAACTGTAAGTACAAATTCTTCCAAATTTCGTCACTAACTACATATAAAAGTCGGTAACTAACTAAAAAATTATGCATGTTTTATACATTGAAGTAAAGGCAAAAAACAGAGGAGAACCTCACACATCGAAAACAGTAGGTAAAAAGGACATAGTACAAAGAGGAAACACCCTTGAAAATGGGAATCATTTCCCGAATCGCGTCGCGTGAAATATGAATAAAAGGAAATCGTGACTGGTAGCAGAAAAGTTATTTACAAATAAACCTGTAAGTAATAGCAGTACTAGTCGCGGAGCAGTCTTTCCGGAGGCCGGTATGTTGTGCATTTGAAAAGGCGACGTAGCATGGTATGGAAGTGCGTTATAGCCAGTACGCAAATCGTAAAAGAAGACAGTTGAAGAAGCATTGTGGTGTTGCAGCACACTGAAAGTTGAGTGGGCGAATGAGAAAAGAAAAGAGGTGCTCCGCAGAATCGCTCAGATGTGGAAAACACGGTCTACGAGAAGAAACAGAATGACAAGTAAAATGTTTATATGTCATGAAATACGCAGAATGTTTCACATTTCGTGATACAGGCTTCTAGGAGTTTTAGAGGGGACTTAGATACGTTTTGGTAAAGAATCCATGTCCGGAAACGTACCGTTTGGATGTAAAACATGATTGAAGATCGGATCACTTATAAATCTCTCACTTTATGGTAAGCACAAAGAGGAGTCAGTGACCTGTGTGCTGTGCGGTACGTTTCCGGACATGGGTCCATTATCAAAACTTTATCCGTTCTACAACTTCTAGAAGCCTGTAATTCGAATAGTCAATCAGGCTGTCTTCAGTGCTACTGGAAGAAACCGCAGCGCGTAGTGGGTAAAAACTGTAAACTGATTTTATCCATAATGGGTGCTGTTGGACTCCAAAACCCTTTAAAGGATAATCTAGAAGAAAACGCGTTACCAATCACTTTTGGGGACTCTTTCTTCAAAACACGACCGGTTTCGGCTTTATCCCGGTTTCGGGTGATTACCTTCAGTTTCATTTAAACGAATATAATGCTGGAGCTTACTGTTTAACGCAAAACGAAAGCTGCATTATTGAACTAAGGAGATATGAAAGCACTGACAGTGCCAAATTGACAAGGCTTGAATATACTAGTGCACTTTCCGATATTCCAAAGCATTCACTGGCTCGAGATTACTTCCAAGACCGTAAGTTCTTGTTCCAAAGTGGTTGTATTTGGGATTTCCTATCAGCTCCCGCAATTGGTGCGGAACTGTTAGAATCCACCTGTATAAACAAAGTGTAGTGATCTACAGAATGGCCAGAAAGTAACTCCCCATTTCCGGGCGTGGTGGCCGAGCGGTTCTAGGCGCTACAGTCTGGAACCGCGAGACCGCTACGGTCGCAGGTTCGAATCCTGCCTCGGGCATGGATGTGTGTGATGTCCTTAGGTTAGTTAGGTTTAAGTAGTTCTAAGTTCTAGGGGACTCATGACTTCAGCATAGTGCTCAGAGCCATTTGAACCATTTTTTTAACTCCCTATTTTGAATTTTATTTTTCTAGTGATGTTATGTGTAGATAACAATGAAAGGTACCTTGTTTTATAGACTAAAGTATGTCGTGTTTCTTCACTTTTTTCACATCCTGTGAAGCGTTTGATGCCCCTTTGAAGCCACAGAGATGCCAGGACGATTTACCATGGAACAATGAGCGAAACTTTCAGCGAGATTTGAATAATTAAAAGTTATCGCAGGAAATTAATGAGTACCGGAAGTGTGGTCATTAAGAGATCATGGTGACCAGAGGATATATGGCCACAGTAAGCGAAATGTGCGAGCGAAGCCCTTTAAAATCAACAACGCAGGCTGCAAGACAGAGTGGCATTACACTTGCAATTCTGTGTGTGTAATCCTCCGCAAAGAGCTACATGTAAGAGCGTCGAAGCGTAATTATCGCCAAATGTTTTACGCAGATGAATGCCAGAGGCGTTTCGAATTTTGTGAAATGATGCAAAAAATGGTTGAAATGGCTCTGAGCACTATGGGACTTAATTTCTGAGGTCATCAGTCGCCTAGAACTTAGAACTAACCTAACTAATCTAAGGACATCACACACATCCATGCCCGAGGCAGGATTAGAACCTGCGACCGTAGCGGTAGCCCGGTTCCAGACTGCAGCGCCTAGAACCGCACGGCCACTCCGGCCGGCGAAATGATGCACGCATGGTGTGAAGTTCATACATACCCGTGTGAAAAAATTCTGTATTGTGATGAAGCTGTGTTTCATGTAGCGAAGGTCCGCTAATCGTCATGACAGCCGTTGTTGGGCAGAAGGTGACTACAAAGATATCGCCGAAAAAAATGCAGGCAAACCGGAAGTGACAGTGTGGTGCGGGCTCACTTCTGCCCTCTATATTGAGCCCTATCCCTTGACAGACGCTATGAGCTCTGAAAGACACCTGGAAATGTCATAAAAGTTTCTATAACCTACAATTTCCAAATGGAACGAGCCACATGAAGCTTTACTTATGCATAATGGAGCTCCCTCTCATTACGACCTATTTGATGAAATCTTCGCAGGACGCTGGATCGGTCGCTGATGTCCCACAAAATGGTCAGCGAAGGTCTCAGTCGTCAGCTAATGCGATTTCTTTCTTTGTGGCGCAATGTAAAGGAAAAAGTGTATCGCAGCAAACCACCAACTCTTGGTGAACTTCAGAATAAGATCCATGAATTCGTAATCGGCGTTACCGCTGAGTTCTTGAGGAAAGTTGTAATAAACGTACCTGTTCGTTGAAGACAGTGTCTCGTAAATAATGGACCACACAGTGAGTTGTAACTTTTAGTGAGATAAAGGTATAGAATAAATTACATGTGTGTCAATAATTAAGTTTATAGCTACAGTATTTTAGGAGAGAAAAATATTTTCCGCGCAAGGTATAAGGTGCAACTGAATTCCCTTCAGTCTTTAAGGAGTCGCAATGGTGACCAACACGTTGAAGCTTAGCAAAGGACCTCATGTACGGAAATATGCGGTTTCTCTGCTACACGCATAAAACGACAATATCCATTCAGATCTCTCGCATTTTCGGCGCCAGTGACTAGGGTATTATATTAGTCATTCACCGATCAACCTGATTTCCCAAGCTCACTACAGGTTTGTTTACGTGCCGTTGAGTTTATCATCCGCCCAGAGAGTTTTTCACGTGCGTTACGAGGTCACCTGGACTAACGATTTTGGCAACAGTGGATAGGTAGTGGTAGCTTGGCTGCTTGGCTTGCTCGATCTGAATCCAACAGACTAATACATGTAGGGTCACATAAAATCCTTGATTTACGGGACTCCTGTGGCATCCGAGGAAGAACTAATGGCGCGCGTTATGGCTGTGGCCGTTGCTGAAGGACCAGGGATTGTTGATCGCGTTTACCGGAAAATAGTACAAAGGTATCGTATTTGCGCTGGTGTCGGTGATCATAAAATGGAGCCCCAAATCTAAGTGGACCCATATCACTAGATGAAGAGTCAGATCAGAAGGCAGATTGTGTTGTGGTATTTTGTGTGTAGCGGGGAAACGGTACTTTTCCAGTCATGAGTTTCTACGCTAAACCTAACCGTGTTGGTCCCCACTAGAAGTCCTCAACGTCTGCAAAACCAGATTAGTTACATCCTATGTACTCAATAATGAAAAGTTCTGTGTAACTTCATATGTAAATACATATTTAAATGAGGAATTTAATATTTCTGCACTCTGTTTTCTGTCTTTAGTTCGACTCTAGGCGGATCGACTTGAGATCTAATGGAAGGTTCGAACCCGACCAGTGGCCGTACCTGCCGGTAGACGCGAGCCTCGGTCTCCATGGCGGCGAGCTCCGGGTCGAGATCGCGGCGGTAGCGCAGCGACGTCTCGGTGGGCTTGGCCTTGAAGGAGCGCGAGCTGCCCACGAAGTAGGCCTCCTGCTTGGGCTCCGCGCCGTACGAGCACTCCTCGTAGTTGCCGCCGGTGGCCGGGTCCTCGCACACGAAGCACGTCATCGCCTGCCGCCGGAAGCGTCCGCTCGCCACGTCGTCCGCCGTCACCTTCTTCTCCACCTACCGGCACAGCACAGTACTTCAGTTTGTGGCACTTACCGTCACACAGGAGTCTCTATACATTCCATGCATTTGGGTGCAGACTAAGTATAAAGTCTCTCACCGATTAGAAATACTTATTTCTAGGCAACTGTGCTAGATACATACAACTGAGGCGCCAGAAAAACTGGTATAGGCATGCGTAATCAAATACAGAGGTATGCGAACAGGCAGAACGCGGCGCTGCGGTCGGCAACACCTATATAAGACAAGTGTCTGGCGCAATTGTTAGACCGGTCACTGCTGCTACAATGGGAAATTATCAAGATGTAAGTAAGTTTGAAAGTGGTGTTATAGTTGCACACGAGCGATGGAACACAGCATCTCCGAGGCAGCAATGAAGTGTGGATTTTCACGTACGACCATTTCACGAGTGTACCGTGAATATCAGGAATCTGGTGAAACATCAAATCTCCGACATCGCTGCGGCTTGAAAAAGATCCTGTAAGAACGGGACCAAGAACGACTGAAGAGAATCGTTCAACGTGATACAAGTGCAACCCTACCTCAAATTGCTGCAGATTTCAATGCTGGGCCGTCAACATGTGTCAGCGTGCGAACCATTCAACGCAACATAATCGAGATGGGCTTTTAAAGCCGAAGGCCCACTCTTGTATCCTTGATGACTGGACGAAATAAAGTATTACGCCTCGCCTGGGTCCGTCATTGGACTGTTGATGTCTGGAAACATGTCTCCTGGTCGGACCAGTCTCATTTCAAATTGTATCGAGCGGATGGACGTGTAAAGGTATGGAGACAGCCCCAGGAATCAGCGGACCCTGCATGTCAGTAGGAGACGTTCAGGCTGGTGGAAGCTCTGTAATGATGTGCGGTGCGTGCGGTCGGTGTGATACGGGATCCCTGATACGTTTAGATACGACTGTGACAGGTGACACGTACGTAAGCCTCCTGTCTTATCACCTGCAGCCATTCATGCCCATTGTGCATTCCGACGGACTTCGGCTTTTCCCCCCACACGCCCAGAACTGCTAGTGGCTCCAGGAACACTTTTCTGAGATGAAACACTTCTACATCTACATCTGCATCCATACTCCGCAAGCCACCCGGCGGTGTGTGGCGGAGGGTACTTTGTGTACCTCTATCGATTCTACCTTCTATTCCAGTCTCGTATTGTTCGTGGAAAGAAAGATTGTCGATATGCCTCTGTGTGGGCTCTAATCTCTCTGATTTTATCCTCATGGTCTTTTCGTAAGATGTACTGCTTGACTCCTCGATGAAGGTATGTTCCGGAAACTTCAACAAAAGCCCGTACCGAGCTACTGAACGTCTCTCCTACAGAGTCTTCCACTGGAGTTTATCTATTATCTCCGTAACGCTTTCGCGATTATTAAATGATCCTGTAACGATGCGCGCTGCTCTCCGTTGGATCTTCTCTATCTCTTCTATCAACCATATCTGGTACGGATCCCACACTGCTGAGCAATATTCAAGCAGTGAGCGAACAAGTGTACTGTAACCTACTTCCTTTGTTTTCGGATTGCATTTCCTTAGGATTCTACCAATGAATCTGTCTGGCATCTGCTTTACCGACGATCATTCCATTTTAAATCACTTCTAATGCCCACTCCCAGATAATTTATAGAATTAACTGCTTCCAGTTGCTGACCTGCTATATTGTATAAAGGATCTTTTTTTCTGTGTATTCGCAGCACATTACACTTGTCTACTTTGAGATTCAATTGTCATTCCCTGCACCATGCGTCAATTCGTAGCAGATCCTCCTGCATTTCAGTACAATTTTCCATTGTTACAATCTCTCGATATACTACAGCATCATCCGCAAAAAGCCTCAGTGAACTTCCGATGTTATCCACAACGTCATTTATATATATATTGTGAATAGCAACGGTCCTACGACACTCCCCTGCGGCACACCCGAAATCACTCTTACTTCAGAAGACTGCTCTCCATTGAGAATGACATGCTGCGTTCTGTTATCTAGGAACTCTTCAATTCAATCACACTATTGGTCTTCCGCTGGCCACCAAACTCCCCAGACGTGAACATTATTGAGCATATCCGGGATGCCTTGCAACGTACTGTTCAGAAGAGATCTCCATCCCCTCGTACTCTCAAGCATTATGGACAGTCCCGCATGATTTATGGTATCAATTCCCTCCAGCACTACATCAGACTTTAGTCGAGTCCATGTTACGTCGTGTTGTGGCACTTCTGCGTGCTCGAGGGGGCCCTAAGCGATATTAGGCAGGTGTACCAGTTTTTTTCGCTCTTCAGTGTATGTCCGTGACACTCTCTTCCCTGTTTCTCAGTTATACAAAACGAGCTGATCTTCTACGAACTTTCTCGATTTCCTCCGTGAATCCTGCCCGGGATGGACCTCAAGCCGCGCAGCAGTACTCCACTTACCCTCTTGCACTTCTTGCCGCCCTCGCCGGAGCCGCCGCCGGCGGCCGCTTTGCCCTCCTTGGCCACAGCCGCCACCTCTTCGTACGCGGCCTCCTTGTAGTTGCTGCCCTTGTAGCCTCCGACCGCCTTGTCAGCCGCTGCGGCCGCCGTCTCGTAGCCGTCGTCGTGGTAGCGCCCAGCGTCAGCTTTCTCAGGCTGTAAAAGAGACCAGTATTTATGAAGCTGTTGATTCTAAAAACAGTCTCTTCAGATACCCAGCATAAATGGCTTCTATCTCCTAGCCACCCGGGCAAACCATCGCTGTGAGTAAAGGGACTGAGACAGAGATCACTTCGGAGCACTGCTAAGTAAACTCCACGGGACTAACATCTTGGGGTACTTCTTGAAGAGCAGAGTTCTCTAACCCAACCTGACTCTCCCTTATCTCAATCGAAATTCTGTTCCCCCTTCTTTCACCCAACCACCCACAAATTCCTCATATCATAAAATCCAACAATTGAAGCCCACTATCCACCCTAGTACCATTGAAATTGAATTTCATGTAATAACCTCCTGAATACCTACATAGAAATACTCCTCTAAATTTACATCTGTACTCCACGGGCTACCTTTTGCTGTTTGTTGGAGGATGCTACTGGTATCACTATCATCCCCTCCTCACCCCCACCCCTACCCATCCATCTTACATTTGCGAATGGTGCGTAGCAAGAAAGGCTGTCTTAGCAAATAAGTTACCTAAATGAGTCTACAGTTATTATCAAGTTTTGCTAATAAAGTGGCGTAGATAGCATAAATCATTGTGAGCCAAATAAAAGTGGCCTGGGAAGTATCTCACTTGCCTTAAGACAGGCAAACCGACTTACATCTGCACCAGGAGCACACGTGTTAGTTAAGTTACCTATTTTAAGGTGCATGAAATATTTTTCCGAGGCACTTTGATTTTCTCCGCCATGTACTTTTTCATTGTTTATTATGACCTATCGACTACCCTCATCATCAGATTAAATCTTATAACTGACAAAGCAAAGTTCAGTATCAGTTACAATGAAACATATGCTTAGTCACAGAGGAACATACACTATGTGATTAAAAGTATCCGGACACCCCCAAAAACACACGTTTTTCACATTAGGTGCATTGTGCTGCCACCTACTGCCAGGTATTACATTTCAGCGACCTAGGTAGTCATTAGACATTGTGAGAGAGCAGAATGGGGCGTTCCGCGGACTTCGAACGTTGTCAGGTGATTGGGTGTCACTTGTGTCATACGTGTGTACGCAAGATTTCCACAGTCCTAAACATCCCTTGGTCAACTGTTTCCAATGTGGTAGTGAAGTGGAAACGTGAAGGGACACGTACTGCGCAAAAGCGTACAGTCTGACCTCATCTGTTGACTGACAGAGACCACCGACAGTTGAAGAGGGTCGTAATGTGTAATAGGCAGACATCTATCCAGACCATCACACAGGAATTCCAATCTGCAGCAGGATCTATTGCATGTACTATAACAGTTAGGCGGGAGCTGAGAAAACTTGGATTTCATGGTCGAGCCGCTGCTCATAAGCCTCACATCCGATGGCAGGTTGTGGGTGTGGTGAATGTCCGGTGAATGTCATCTGCCAGCGTGTGTAGTGCCAACAGTAAAATTTGGAGTCGGTGGTGTTATGGTGCGGTCGTGTTTTTCAACCCGTTGTTCTTCTGCGTGACACTACTACAGCACACGCCTACAATGATGTTTTAAGCACCTTCGTGCTTCCCACTGTTGAAGAGCAATTCGGGGATGGCGATTGCATCCTTCAACACAATCGATCACCTGTTCATAATGCACGGCCTGTGATGAAATGGTTACACGAGAATAACATCCCTGCAATGGGCTGACCTGCACAGAGTCTTGACTTGAATCCTATAGAACACCTTCGGGATGTTTTGGAACGCCGACTTCGTGCCAGGCCTCACCGACCGTCATCGATACCTCTCCTCAGTGCAGCATTCCGTGAAGAATGGACTGCCATTCCGCAATAAACCTTTCAGCACCCGATTGAACGTATGCCAGCGAGAGTGGAAGCTGTCATCAAGGCTAAGGGTGGGCCAACACGATAATGAATTCCTGCATTACCGATGGAGGACGCCACGAACTTGTAGGTCATTTTCAGCCAAGTGTCCGGATACTTTTGATCACATAGTGTAGCATAACCCTCACGTTTGTAGCAATGTTCTTTCCGCGAATGGGAGGGTTCTGTGTTCCCAGCCAGACATACAGTTTTAATCTGCCAGGAAGTTTCGAGATAAGCCACACACCGCGCCAGAGCGACAGATTCACTCTGCATACAATATCGCCGATTTTAATACTTCTTACAGCTCATTCCTTAGATAACCCTTAACTCTCGAGTGAACACTTCCGTAATTGGAAAGCGAGGATCCCAGATTTCGTGAGCTCTGTGCAGCTGCCACCTTCCAGCCAACGAGATTCAGGTTTGGCGCCGCTGTTTCCTGACTCTGCTGGGGCTCATCTTCGCAGTACTGCCTATGACAGGCCTACTCGACATCACTATTTCCATATTAATATTCTGAAAAGTTTTTATCCACCTCATGCAGATGACTCTGATGGTTAGACTGTACTTGACCTCCGCAATAGCCATGTGTGAGCTCTGGAACACTTCTGAATGCTAACTACGTGTGGAACGAGAAAGAAAATGGCTATTAGTGGTACAAGGTACGTTCCGCCACGCACCATATGTTACGGCGTAAAGTCAAGCGCAGGCACACCATTCGGGAAGGAAAGGGAAGAGATAGCTATGAGAAGAAGTCAGCCAATCGCACGCTGACCGTACCTCCTTCCAAGACGACAACGCGACAGCTGCGGCCCCTGTGTGGACATAAGCGCCTCGACCGACGGGTGAAGGCCCAGTTCGACAGCATCTTCAAGAATAGCGACTTGGATAGCAGCGTCAACGTTAGGCACTTCGGTAGCAGTTCAGGAAAGATTTTCGTCAGTTAGAGATCAGAAGTCACTGCAAAGAAATTATTTCGTATGTCGCCCTTTGCTTGCGACACATCTGTGTAACTGCCAGAGTTAGTATTATATTTGACTAATTGTAATAAAACTTATTAATACGACTTGTTTGATTGTTTGTCTAGCGAACCGAATATGCAGGCTTCCTAGACACAACAAGATTGACGACGAGGCTGGACGTTGCAGCAGCAAGGACTATCAGCTCGGAGACCATGGCTGCGGTTACCCTTGACACTGCATCACAGACAGGAGCGCCTCCGATGGTGTACTCAACGACGAACCTGGGTGCACGAATGGCAAAACGTCATTTTTCGGATGAATCCAGGTTCTGTTTAAAGCATCATGATGGTCGCATCCGTGTTTGGCGACATCGCGGTGAACGAACATTGGAACCGTGTATTCGTCATCACCATACTGGTGTATCACACGGCGTGATGGTATGGGGTGCCATTGGTTACACGTCTCGGTCACATCTTGTTCGCAGTAACGACACTTTGAACAGTGGACGTTACATTTCAGATGTGTTACGACCCGTGGCTCTACCCTTCATTCGATCCCTGCGAAACCCCACATTTTAGCAGGATAATGCACGACCGCATGTTGCAGGTCCTGTACGGGCCTTTCTGGATACAAAAAAATGTTAGATCGCTGCCCTGGCCAGCACATTCTCCAGATCTCTCACTAATTGAAAACGTCTGGTCAATGGTGGCCGAGTAACTGGCTCGTCACAGTACGCCAGTCACTACTCTTGATGAACTGTGGTATCGTGTTGAAGCTGCATGGGCAGCTGTACCTGTACACGCCATCCAAGCTCTGTTTGATTTAATGCCCAGGCGCATCAAGGCCGTTATTACGGCCAGAGGTGGTTGTTCTGGGTACCGAATTCTCAGGATCTATGCACCCAAATTGCGTGAAAATGTAATCACATGTCAGTTCTAGTATAATATATTTGTCCAGTGGTCAGTAGTGTAAGTAAATGTCCAGAGCGAGTAGAGAAAGGGGGGAAGGGATTGTTCACCACGTAACGCGTAAATAGGATGGAGGAAATAAGGTGAATTGACCGACATCAGGCGCCCGAGGGGTTTACATCCTGTTTGGGTCAAGAGTTTGAAAGAGTGGGTCAGCAGCCATTTATTACATGACAGTTTCGTACTTTAAGAGGGTTGTGGGGGACGCACCTTGAGGTACTTTCCGTTGTAGCCGGCGGTGGGCGTGCCGGGGTAGGAGGACTTGCCGGGGCGCGGCTCGCTGGCCTCCGCCTCCGCCTTGGACGGCTTCTGGTAGGGCACGATGGACGCTTTGAAGCTGGCCAGGCCCTCGTAGTCCGCCGGGTCGCCGCCAGGGGCGCGCGCAGCCTCGTAGCTGCTGCCGCTGTAGTACTGCGGCTGCTCCCGCTGCAAAAAACAAAAACCATGGAGGTAGAATAAGTGGAGATGGCGCTACAGACCTACGCTGTAAGTTGTTTTGATGCCAGTGGGCGTGGCCTGTCGCCGTCTTGGTTCCCCCAAAACGTTAGCAGACGAGTGTTTACAGTTGCTTCTTGTTCGTTATTTCTGTCTTGTGGACGCGATATTTACTTTATATAGTAAATGTTATACTGTTTTAGTGAACAACACAGCATAAGGAACGCAACTTGAAACGTTTTTCTAGTCTTAAATGCGTATTCGATACAGTAATACGACACGAAAATATGACGCTTCTGGCCCCAGTAGTGTAATTCCTTTTTGTTTATACACTTCGAATTAACGAGAAGAGAAGTATGTGCTACAGAAAGCGTGCTTTCGTAATCCACTTCTATTCACTTTCATTGCGTTTGTGTCGATAATTGATAAAGCCAGAACTCCAAAAGCAATGATTGACAGTTTAGACGCACCGATTTGTACTCGTTGCATTTTCAAGTAAAATGCAAATTTTATATGTTGAAGTTTGCAAGAAACTTACCTTATTTCCTTTGGTGTCCCATAGATGGATGCAGGGATGATATAAACAAGCCAGCTGTCGTGTCAATAGAGTGAAAGATTCTTTAAATTACGAAGGAAAAGAACAGAATTTAAGACTGTCAGGCCCATTGTAGTTCACATCTGCTTTGTTCTTAAATTGTATCTACCTAGTGACATTCAGTGTGGTAAATAACAGCAACTTACAGGGTAATATGACACCACGGTGATTAATGTAATGATCTAAATAGCTTGGACTTAGATAGGGAACTTTGCTTTAACAAATTTCTAACAGGTGTTCCACACATTTTGCTGAAGATTTAATTAACTACTTTTATTGCATTACTATTACATCAAAATATCGCATTTTAAAACATTAGTCCCCAATTCCAGGATATTTCTTGCCAGGACTTTCCAGTTACTTTGGAACAATCAAACACTGAAAACCAAGTGCATTGCTCACCTCCAGAGAGCTCTTCGCTTTGGATTGATAGGAAATCTAAAGTCAAATCACAGAAATAAAACCATACTATAAAACTTTTCAGTGCATCAGAATTTCAAGTGTATATGAGAAAATAGCGCTTAAATAAGTCCACTTACGAATGAAATGTGATTTGTTTAAACTATAGACTACAATCAGAACGATTAGTACACCCTTAAGCGACTCAAGCCGGCATTTTTTATCAAAACACTTCACGACTACACGGAATCAAACGACCAGAAGCGAATGTCTTGCGGTAGCTAACATCGTGGATCTTCACTTGGGTCGACTACAAGTTTGTGACGTCATGAAAACTCCTCTTATTTTTACCTCAATGAAAAAATCAGCCAGGCAAGTCTCAGGACCCTCCAAACACACTGTCTACAGCTTTCTGAAAGCATGACTTCCCAGAAGTCGCCTATGTGATAGTTGGTCTCAACACCACAGTTGTTCACTATGCAGGATTAGGATCACTTTCGTCCTACGGGGAGGGCTAACCTTGGAGGCCTTGCCTAACAAACTGACCCCTGCCTTGCGCCAGGGAGATCTTAATGACTGGCAGCACGAAAGCTGAAATGTAATTCGATAGTGTATTTTTTCAAGCTGCTGTTCTGTTTACAAGACGTAAGGCTTCCTGACTTCATACGTATGCTAGAAGAATCTTCGAAGGCATTCAGAACGAGAATGTGAACCTTCCAGGCGAATAACATTTAGACGGGTTGAACCAGAACTCCACCGAAAAACTCTTTAAGAGGTTGCTAAGGGATACTTTCTGAGTACTTTTGATAAAAGGGACCCTCGGTCTCTTGTTGCACGATGCTGCGTTTCGTTTGATTTCGTGCCCCAGTTAGTTTTCTATCTACACTGCACTGAAAATAGTGCACAACAGTGCAAATGTCAGCGGTGTGCGCTGCGTGTCTTTTTTCCGTTCGCTCAGGGCACATGTCGTGGACGACAGTAATGTCCTCGTCAGCCCTTTGAGCCCCAGTAGTTTCTGCGGCAATCCATCATTCCATTGATTTTGTTTTGAAATACCAGAGTCTTTAGCTTGAAACCACCGAAGTTACTGTTTCATCCTAGAGGTATTGGTACTTCTAAGCAAAATGAATAAAAAGTTGGCTTGCGGCAGAAACCACTGTGGTTCAAAGAGTAAATTCGTTGCCTTCAGCTTTGCATTCAGTTTTACGTTCTGGCCATTATATATTACATGCGTTTTGCCGTTCTGAAAAATCTTCACTGAAACAAAGGAGTTTGAGTAACAAACTAAATAAACCATAATTGCTTTACTACTCAGTAAAGAGCCGCCAGAGACCATGGGTCCCTGATACCAAAATTCTTAGAAAGTATTCGTGAACAACTACTGACAGATTGTCAGTAGAACTCTGATTCGCCCTGTGCATTTATTTATGCATTTATTTTACCTGGCAAGATAAGGGCTCTCGGCCCATCTCTTTACACCTAACCAGACGTTCACAGAGAGTTAACAATGCAACATGGACAGTTCATGAGCTGTAGATATTAAACATTCACATAATAAATTACATAAAATTATATAAAAGATAAATATTAATATTAAATAGATTTTACTATTGTTGTTGTTTATCTTATACCTCTTTTCAAGACGCTAACCATTTCGCCAAAACGTTTATTTCTTCTCCCTGAACGTTAATTTCCTTCCCAGATTTCTACTTCAATTCCCTATACTGCTTGCTCAATGTTGAGACTGAATAACACCAGAGGTAGGTTACAACCCTGACTCACTCCGCCGGTCGGTGTGGCCGAGCGGTTCTAGGCGCTTCAGTCTGGAACCGCGCGACCGCTACGGTCGCAGGTTCGAATCCTGCCTCGGGCATGGATGTGTGTGATGTCCTTAGGTTAGTTAGGTTACAGTAGGTTTAAGTAGTTCTAAGTTCTAGAGGACTGTTGACCTCAGATGTTAAGTCCCATAGTGCTCAGAGCCATTTGAACCATTTTGACTCAGTCCTTCCTGAACTACATCTTCTCTTTCATGTCCTTCGATTCTTGTAACTGCAGTCTGGTTTCCGTACAAGCTGTAAATGACCTTTCGCTACTTGTATTTTATCCCCGAAATTTTCAGATATTCGAATAGCTAGTCAACATTGTTAAAAGTATTCTCTAAACTTAGAAACGCTTACGAACATAGCTCTGCCTTTCCTTAACGTATCTTCATAGATCACAGAGTGACTATTACCTCGCATATCTCTACATTTTTCTGAAACCCAAACTAATATTCGCTGAGTCCCGTTCTACCAGTTTTTCCGTTCTTCTGAACATGGTACGAGTTAGTAAATTTGAAACCTTGACTTGCTAAATCACCCTGTACATGTAAGTTCATTGAGTTGCCCCTATCTCTGGGATTTATGCAACCATCAACGCCTGCAAACACCAGGGGCAAGATTTTCATGCTCTGTCGCTCGCTACGCCCAAACTGTTACTCCTACAGAAAAATATGAACAGGATCTTTTTATAGGAAATTTAATGTAGTCAAATTTTGTACTGGCATATGTTTCCGCTAGAGGCCATAGTTTTCAAATAATTTAATAAAAACATACAATCCCTATCTCTGGGATTTATTCAACCAGCAACGCCTGCAAACACCAGTGGCAAGATTTTCATGCTCTGTCGCTCGCTACGCCCAAACTGTTACTCCTACAGAAAAATATGAACAGAATCTTTTTATAGGAAATCTAATGTAGTCAAATTTTGTACTGGCATATGTTTCCGCTAGAGGCCATAGTTTTCGAATAATTTAATAAAAAAAGTACAAAAGTGGCCTTCAAAGGCTTTTTTCTTTAATAACTCGAAAACCATGGCCTCCAGTACAAAATTTAAATGTATTCTCTACAAAAAAAGGCCCAGGGAATATGAAAATATTACGCGATCTTTTTAGAGGCGTTGCAGGTTGCATAAAACCGATCGGTAGGAGCAGCTGAATCACCTTTTGTAGTTGTGGACGTAGAATTAGCCTCACCTTGGTGGCTTGGGCGGGTCTGTAGTAGTTGCCAGACGGGGCTGCAGCGACGATGCCTTCCACCTCGGGGGCGGCGCGGTATCCCACGTACGGCCTGGGGCGGGTCTGGGCTAAGGCGACCGGAGCTCCGGGCAGCAGCTCGACGGCGGCGGCGCGCAGGCCCGTTCCGGCCGCGTCACCGGAGGCGGCGGCCGCCGCGCCGGAGGAGGCGGGGGCGGCGCGGTAGCCGGTGTACGGCTTGGGCCGCTCTTCCAGCAGCAGCGCCGCCGGCCGCGGCACAGAGCCCGTGGCGGGAGCGGCGGCAGGGGCCGAGGCGGGGGCGGACGCGGCGGCAGCGGCGCGGATGGCGGCGTCGTAGTGCGTGGGCCGCAGGCTGTAGTCGCGCTGCAGCTTAGCCAGCGACGGCGAGTACGCGTCCTGCGAGGGCGAGGCGGCGGCCAGAGGCTGCGCGCCGCCCCCGGGGGCGGCTGCTGACGCTAGGAAGTCCTGAGGGCGGAAGCCCGCCTCCGAAGCGGAGCCCGCAGCGTCGAACAGCGACGGGAAGCGGACCTGCACACCGCACCAAAAACACACCTCTTACCTCTTCAGTTGTCGGTCACGCTGTACACCAAAATATAAACAGCACTCCGTAGCTCAGCAGTCAGCCTATCTGACTGGTATGCGGGGGACGCCTATTCGATTCCCATCACTACCGAGGACTTGTGCTTGGCGGAAGGACTGGGACGGGGGTGCACTCAACATTGTGTTGTCAACTGGGGATCTACTTGCTTGAGAAGTAACGACTCCAAGAACAAGAAAAGTGACAACATCCATGAGAGCTGTGTGCTGGCCCGACCCTCCTCAACACCGCATCCAATGGCGCCATTAACGGAGGGTGACACGGTGGTCGTTCGGTCCCAAATGGCCCATCAGTTACAGATTACTACAGCAGGTCAAGCAGCTTTAATTGAATGCTGCACTACACTTGAAAGGAACTCATGTACATGACACTATTTTTCAACAAAGTTATCAAGTTTCTGTAAACAAGAATTGGAAAATTCCACCAGTCGTTCAGTTACTCGACAACAGAAATCCGCTTCTTGGCTGCGGGGCCTTGGAGAACTAGTGCGTGAACATCCTCACCGTCGCGATTACCGCGAATCAGTTCCTCGGTTGCCTGGACACCGTTGTCTGTGGCCGCTGGCTATGGCATTGCCTCGCGATCAGCATCACCCAAGTGTGTTGTTGTCACCATTCCGCTACAGCTGGACGCAACACAGCATTTGGTTCATAAACCATCAGAATTTGACCGTCAGTCTTTGAGCAAGTTAGACGTTTTGCCTTCAACAATGGAATTGTTCCGCCTGTTTCAACTCTGGAGTACGTCTCTAGTTGCTGCGCCATTTCACTCCCATACTGTGATGCTCTTGTTTTCCGTACCGCAGCAGAACTGTGTCCGTAGGAAAACCGGAACATGTACTATATTGCGACAAAGCGCCACCCTTACTGCACTAATGTACGAGGATTGTTCGGAAAGTAAGGAACGATCGGTCGCGAAATGGAAACCACAGTGAAAATCAAGTACCTTCGAAGTACTTCTCTACATAGTCGTCCCTCCGACTTAGACATTTGTCGGAGTGTTATACCAAATTTCCAACACCATTCCGATTATTATCTAAACCACTATTATGAAACCCGTCCGCCGGATCACGAGTTTCCAGGAAGAACTCTCGCGCGTTCACGAATTCCCAGGACAAAGTGATTTTCCGCTCGGTGTCGTCTTATGATCAGCTCGCACAACCTATTTCTGTACCAGTCACTGAGGGGCTTCTTTAGCTTTTTATGAAGTTGTATATACAGTGTGGCTTCGAAAAAGTATTAATATCTCCAGATGACTTGCTTAGATTCTGACTTTCTCAGCCCATATTTCTTGAATTTCGGAATCATTTTTTATATTTAACTAGCGAACCACTCGGGCTTTCCAAGACTAGCGCTATCTGTAACCGGATGACTTGTCTGGCTGGCATAGCGCTACTAAATTACATGCACAAACTTTCCTCGTGAATAAGTCCATCTCTTGGGTGGTCAAAATACATCGCACATAAGAATTAAATGGTCAGTATCTTGAAAAACCGCCATTTTTCTGCGTTGGGACGCAGAGCAGGGTAACTGAAACTTTACTCTGAACTGGTGCAAATGCGTGGCTCCCCGCAACACCAACCTCTTGTTTGGTGACGCTTAAAACAGCTAAATGCCGACATCTCAGAAGTTCGTGGTAGGTAGGATAACGCTGTCACATTGCCACAAAATTCCATCACAATTATACTCAGTGTCACATTTGACGTGTCACACAATGGCAAAATCTTCACTTCTCCTCCCTGCCAGCATCTCTCGCCTTTCCTCTTGACTCAGCAGGGATGGAAGTCCGAATCGTGATGCCCAGTGTTGAAATCACACGAAGTTGTTCTACGTAGTCGAGAAAACACTGCCATTCAGAACTGGAACGAAAGAGCCTCAGGAAGTAGGGTAAACGGCGTCACTGAAGCGACATCTTCCCTCGGGTCATTGATTCCCGTCGAAAAAGGCAGTGTGGAACAAGAACAACATTCCTGAAACCTTTGCCATGGCCAAAACCCCTTGCAGATGATTCAGCCCTCCTCTAAGAACATCATGCGGTTGCAACCTCACTGAATATGTTCCCACCCCTTTGGAGTGTAGTACTACCGCAATTTTTGTCCTGGAATACAGGGTCGTGCCACTAGGGACTGTATAAAGCCAACTGACAGCAAAAATTTGTTTATGCCTTTTCAGCACTCTTGTTTGTACCATTCTGTGGTGTGATCGTGGAGGAGTGTGACACTGACACATGCATGAATAAAACATCAACCCCCCCCCCCCCTGCCCTCCCAATAAGATTCAGTTCGGCAACACCCATGGTGACACCCACACACTTTTGTTTTGCACTTTAAAAATGTAGCTATGTTGAGAAACAACCTTTTCTGACTCCTAGGCGCCTGTGGGTGGGAAACTCCTTCGACAATCCTCAAACTCCGCATGTCTGCAACCAGGCACTACGACAGCAGTGTATCGCCACTTAACTGTAAGTCTCCAGTAATCCATCAAGGACAGTGTGACAGTAGCGAGACGTGAAGTACTTGAATAATGATTATTGAAATCAACAGCTATAGTGTAATCCAACGTCCATTGTTCAAAACATGTTACCAGTTTTCGCTACGGTCGCAGGTTCGAATCCTGCCTCGGGCATGGATGTTTGTGATGTCCTTAGGTTAGTTAGGTTTAACTAGTTCTAAGTTTTAGGGGACTAATGACCTCAGCAGTTGAGTCCCATAGTGCTCAGAGCCATTTGAACCATTTTCAGTTGCATAAACAAACGCGCTTGGACATCTGCAAATAACATTTGGATCGCTATGGTCGCGAAGGGGACAACTTCTTAGACAGGATCATTACTGGTGACGAAACATGGATCCATCATTACGAGCCGGAGGGTAAACGGCAGAGTATGGAATGGAAATATCCAAATTCGCCGTGCAAGAAAAAGTTCAAGACCAAACCGTCCGCATAAAACTGATGCTTACGTTTTTTTTTTTTTTTTTCTTTTTGGGGAGGGGGGGGGGGGGGACGCACAAGGTCCAGTGCGGGTACATTATCGGGAAAGGGGCACAACAGTAAATAGTGTAAGTTACAGTGAAATGCTTCCTGACGAGCTGAAGCCTGCAATTCGAAGCAAACGCCGAGGGTTGCTGTCAAAAGTGTTCTGTTGTTGCACGACAATGCCCTTTCGCACACTGCTGAAACGCTCCAGAAACTCAGATTTGGATCATCCTCCATATAGTCCCGATCTTGCCGTTTCTGACTATCACTTCTTTGGTCCATTCAAACAAGCATTAAGGGGCCGTCGATGTGCCTCGGACGAAGCAGTGAAAGAAGCGGTGCATTCTTGGCTCGCAGCTCAAACGAGAACCTTCTTTTATGAGGGCATCAGGAAATTTGTACAACGATGGACCAAGTGCGTTGAAACGCAAAAAGACTATGTCGAAAAATGATGTTCTTGTAAGTTTCCTATTTGATTACAATAAAATTTTATAACTACTTTGCTGATCACGTACTCCAGTGATGTAATGTACCCAAGAGGAACCTACACATACAACGAATTACACCAGCAAAGCAGTCAGAGTCATGAATATCCCTAACTGGAACACCTACAAATATGGATGGTAAAAAAAGCGAAAGGAACTAATATCGTAACATCAAATGACTGAAGTAAAGACATGGAACAAAAACCTAATGAACAAATGTTCATTGGATAATGCAAACCCACCGAAGCAATAACATATGCTCTAATGAACTCTAATATAGACACAAAGTAAAACATGGTCTAAAACCTAGTAGACGAAAAGTGTTGCAGTCACAAATAAATATAAACAAGTGCATGTGACTGTACAGCAACCCAGTCATATCCCTAAGGTCCATGACCACACTGGCATAGCCGATGTATAATTTGTATAAGCAAAAGACCCTAAATGCACTGCCGGCCGAAGTGGCCGCGCGGTTCTGGCGCTGCAGTCTGGAACCGCGAGACCGCTACGGTCGCAGGTTCGAATCTTGCCTCGGGCATGGATGTTTGTGATGTCCTTAGGTTAGTTAGGTTTAACTAGTTCTAAGTTCTAGGGGACTAATGACCTCAGCAGTTGAGTCCCATAGTGCTCAGAGCCATTTGAACCTAAATGCACTATCCCAAAAGTAATAACGAAATAAGTCACCAATGTTTCTACTAATTCCAGAAAATGAACTGGACATAAAACTACTAATGTTGGTAACATTGTTTTCTGTTATAATTCGTTGTACGAGTGCACTTCCCTCAGGCACATTACGTCATTGGAGTATGAGAGTACTGGATTAAACAAATTAAGCAATTAAATCAGATGCTGAATTTTGTTTTGTATGGAAAACAATAGTTCATTTTTATTACATAATTTTATGACATGATTTATCCTCGTTTTGCTCACAACCTGTGATATTTGTTGTTTGTACTCTGGTACTTTACTACCTGCATATGTTTCCATATGCAGGGGCCTGAAGATGACGCTTTTTAGTGTAGAAACTGATAGCAGGTTGTGAATAAACGTCGTTGGATTAGGATACTCCGGTTGGTGACGATTATCATTATTCAAGTAACCAACTGTAGGATCCCACGCATCGTGTTCACTTGGATGTGTTGACACTTTGCTGTATGCAGCATCGACAAGCACGGGGACGACGTAACGGGGTTCCACGCTTTTGCACCATTACAGAGGAGGGTTGTAGGCACCTTAAAGCTAAATTTCACACTTGCGCGTCGCAACTGGGAAAATCACGGGGTTTCCTTTTGCTCAGTGTTAAACTGTCTCAGAAAATATCTCATGAGCCGTAAGGACCTTTTTTTTCATCAGTCTTCTGACTGGTTTGATGCGACCCGCCACGGCTTCCTCTCCTGTGCGAACCTCTTCATCTCAGAGTAGCACTTGCAACCTAAGGCCTCAATTATTTGCTGGATGTATTCCAATCTATGTCTTCCATTTCAGTTTTTGCTCTCTATAGCTCCGTATAGTACCATGGAAGTCATTCCCTGATGTCTTAACAGATGTCCTATCATCCTGTCCCTTCTTCATTCCCTTCCTTATCAATCCACTCAATTTTCAACATTCGTCTGTGGCACCACATCTCAAATGCTTCGATTTTCTTCTGTTCGGTTTTCAGTCTTAAGACAGGCGACCTAATTACGTTATTTGGCCTACGTGGGGATGACGTAAGGTGGGTAATCTGTCTTAAGGTTCACGAAATATTTCCCGACTCAGTTTATTTTCCTCAGATTGTGTTACTGATTGAAAGACAAAGTGTAGGACGTCAAGCGGGCCGACTTGGAGCAGGAGAGGCACCACAGGACATTTTAATTTCCACTGTCTATACTTTTACAAATAAATTCATAAAACTATGTCAGCATGACCAGGAAGGATTCAGGA
Organism: Schistocerca piceifrons; assembly: GCF_021461385.2. NCBI lineage: Eukaryota > Metazoa > Arthropoda > Insecta > Orthoptera > Acrididae > Schistocerca > Schistocerca piceifrons. The sequence goes on from NC_060138.1 coordinate 1,145,450,246, forward strand.
TTCACACTCATAGCAGTGGAAGTTCGAAAACATAACGTAATAATTTTCTTTACATGTGAAATTTCATCATTTTTTCACTTACTAATGGCAGCATTTGCTACAGTGGGTACACTTTTCTTCATAAGCAAGAGAGATTCTTCGATGAATTTTGCACAGCGTACAAACCATACTTAAAGGTGTATGAAATTATAGAATTTTCCAAATCTATTAAAAACTGTGGTAAAAATTTAGGTAATTAACTATTAAATTTGTGTTTTTTCTAAACATGAAGTTTAAAATATAACTGTTCATTCGTTTTTCTCATAAATTAAATAAATTCTAGAGTTTCATACACCTGTGCAAAATTCATCGAAGAATCTCTCTTACTTATGAAGAAAAGTGTACCTATAGCAACAAATGCAGCCACTAGTAAGTGAAAAAATGATGAAATTTCTCAAATTAAAAAAAAATTATTTTGTTATATTTTCGAACGTCCACTGCAATGGGTGTGAATCCTGAATCCCGCCTGGTGATGCTGCCAATGTTTTATGAATTTATTTGTAAAAGTATAGATAGTGGAAATTAAAATGTCCTGAGATGCCTCTCCTGCTCCAAGTCGGCCCGTTTGACGTCCTACCACCCTTAAAGGACGAAGTGTGGCGCACCTGGTCGCTGGTGAAGCCGGCGGTGCCGTTGCTGTTGGAGGCGGCGCCGGTGGCATCCTGGAGGCCGAAGATGTGGGCGCCGGGGCTGGCGAGTCCCAGTCCCTGCGGCTGCAGCTGCAGCAGCGCGGCAGAGCCGGGGGCGGCGTCGGAGGCGGCGGCGAACAGCGCCGAGAAGTCCAGCGGCCGCACGAAGCCCGCCGAGTCGGCGGCGGCGTCCTTTTGCTGTGGGTCTGCGGGCGCCAGTACGGCCAGGCCAGGCGCCGCGGCGGAAGCAAAGTAGCGCGAGTAGTCGGGGCGCGCCGGAGACGGAGCGTCGTCGTCCTGCGAGGCGGCCGCGTCGTCGCTGACGGCGTACTGGCGAGCCGGCGCCGCCGGCAGCCACAGCGCCAGCACCGCCTGGAAGGCAGAGCAGGGCGGTCTATCAGCAGGGTCAAAGACGACATCAACAGAGGGGTGGATAAAAATATGGAAACACCACAAACACATTGTCATGCCTAATACGGTGGACGAAAGTCGGTGGCATCCCAAACAGCTTCCAGCCGTCTCGGAATGAATAGGTACAGGTCCCGCATGCTTTTCCGGGGAATCGTGTGTGGTGTCACTGCCAGACACCACACTTGCTAGGTGGTAGCCTTTAAATCGGCCGCGGTCCGTTAGTATACGTCGGACCCGCGTGTCGCCACTATGTGATTGCAGACCGAGCGCCGCTACACATGGCAACTCTAGTCTAGAGAGACTCCCTAGCACTCGCCCCAGTTGTACAGCCGACTTTGCTAGCGATGGTTCACTGACTACATATGCTCTCATTTCCAGAGACGACAGTTTAGCGGAGCCTTCAGCTACGTCATTTGCTACGACCTAGCAAGGCGCCATATTCAGTTACTACGAATGTTTTCAGAACGGATAATACTGTGAATCATGTACCGTCAAGAGCGACGTTCATCATTAATGGATTAAAGTTATGTATCAAACTAATTATGTCAGCTTTCTGAATTCTAATTCCTCGTCATGTTCCAGAGCTCACGTCAGTATAGTTCTTCCCCCCTCACGCCAGCCTGCGTGAGCTAAAACGCGTGCATCTCGTCCTCCTCTCGTAACACGGTGTTGGCTCTTCTGCCAACACAACATCGTGTACCATTCTTCCCGCAAAATAATGACAAATCCAGGTAACAATGTTAGAGGTGGATAGCGATGACGCACGATTCTCTCCAAAGTAGATCACAAACGCTCAGTAATATTGAGGTGTGACAGTTCTTCCGCGTCCTCAGAAGACCAGTCTTTCTTTCTTAATTGTTATTTCATCCTCCACGCCCCATATGAGGGGGGCGGGGTTGTCAGCAGCTCAGTACTCCACTCTTCAGTGAAGAACGTTCATTAAGAGATAACAAAGATTATAGAAAAATATAGATATGAGGACCGTTTACGTTTTAAATTAGAAATACTAATGACAGACAGCTAAAAGGACCAAAAGTATATACAATTTAAAAAACACATTTACAATGAGGTGTCTTTCTTCTATTAAAAAGGCACCAAAGCACTGCACATGAACTTAACATCTGAGGGACCTCCACTGGGTAAGAATTATTGTAGAAGGAGAGAATGTGTTCCTTAGAGGTTGAGGGGTTTGGTTAAAGAGATAGGGGTCTGTTAGGTGGGGAAACTAGGGAGATGACAGATAGGAAGTGAATAGTGGGAATAACGACGGTGGGAAGAACAGAGGGTGAGGAGGAGTCATGGTGTGTGGGGAGAGTAGTGGTAGAAGAACAAAGGTATAGAGTTGTAGAGTTGTGTGTGGAGGGAAAAGGAGAGAGGAGTCCTGCTGTAGAGTGAGATAGGTTGGGAAAGGAAGTTGCGTTGAGAAAGGATATGTAACGTGTGCAGGTGTAGGGATGGAGGAACGTGTTTGTGAAGGCACGGGAGCATACCAGGTTTGTTGCTCAGAGGCGAGACAACGGGGGTAACCGGAAACTAGTTCACGGATAGTGCAGAAGATGTTGATAAGTTTCATGTGTGTAAACAGGGATGGGAATTTGATAAGACAGCAGAAGGTTCATGTGGGGGAAGGAAAGCGGATGTGAGCGGTCTAAGGCGCTGCAGTCATGGACTGTGCGGCTGATCCCGGCGGAGGTTCGAGTCCTCCCTCGGGCATGGGTGTGTGTGTTTGTCCTTAGGATAATTTAGGTTAAGTAGTATGTAAGCTTAGGGACTGATGACCTTAGCAGTTAAGTCCCATAAGAATTCACACACATTTGAACATTTTTTGAAAGCGGATGTGGAAAGCGAGGCCTAGTCCATGGCGTTCGAGGATCTATAGGTACATTTCACACAGCCAACGATCTTGCCGCAGTGGTAACACCAAGCCCTGTCAGATTACCGAAGTTAAGCACTGTCGGGCTTGGCTAGCACTTGGATGGGTGCCCATCCGGGTCTGCCGAGAGCTGTTGGCAAGGGGGATGTGCTCAATTCTTGTAAAGTCTATTGAGAAGCCACTTGACTGAGAAGTAGCTGCTCTGGTCACGAGAACTTACAATGGTCGCAAGAGCGGTGTGCTGACCACGTGCCCCTCCATGTCGGCATCCAATGACACCTATGGTCTGAGAATGACAGGGCGGTCGGTCGGTACGGGTGGGACTTTATATGCCTGTTCGGATGGAGTACTTACGTAATCAGTACACACAAAGATGTTGTACATGTCAGAGATATGCTATGTTTGCATTGAGTACAAAGATGATTGGTTACTCCTCCATCAGATTTCGTCGCAACGAAAAACGCCTTTGTTTTAACGATTGCCACCTCGAACTCGTATATCATGTCCGTGGCACTCTCTCTCCTATTTCGCGGTACTACAAAACGAGCTCCCCTTCACTGAACTTTTTCGATATTCTCCTTCAATCGTATCTGATGAGAATCCCATACCACGCAGCAGCACTCCAGTACAGGACGACATGCGTAGTATAGGCAACTCCATAGGCGATCTGTCGCATCTTTTAAGTGCCCTGTCAATAAAGGGCAACCTCCAGCATGCTTTCCCAACACAACAATTTCTATTTGTTGTTTCAAGTTTAAGCTGTTGCTAATTGCAATCCCCAGGTATTTAGTTGAATAGGTAACCTTTAATTTTGCGTAATTTGTCGTGTAAGCGCAATTTAGTGGATTCCTTTTTAGTGCTCATGCGGATAACTTCACAATTTTCATTATTTACAGACAGCTGCCACTTTTCGCGCCATACAGACATATCCTTTAGACGAGATGTCTGTATGACATTTTCACTTTGCCAGCGGAGTGTGCGATGATATGAAACTTCCTGGCAGATTAAAACTGTGTGCCGAGCCGAGAGTCGAACTCAGGACCTTTTACGAGTTCGAATCTCGGTACGGCACACAGTTTTAATCTGCCAGAAAGTTTCGTATAAGTGATTTTACAATTGGTTTTGATCATGTCATGACTTTACTAGGCGGTAAACGACGGAGTCGCTACAAACAACCCAAGACGGCTGTTAGTATTGTCTCGTAAATCGTTTATGTAGATCAGGTATAGCAGACGGCCTATAACACTTCCTTGTAGAGCGCTAGATATCATTTCACCTTTCTGACAGGAAATTAGGATTCCAGTCGCACAAGTCGGACGATACTCCTTAGACGTACAGTTTCATTAGAAGTCTCTACCGAGGAATGGTATAAACTTGAGATTCCCTGTAAATTGCACTCAATACTTTGTGTAAATAATGAGGCAGTTGTGCTACACAAGATCGACATCTCAGAATCCCTGTTGACTGTGTGTCAATAGATCGTTTCCTTCGAGGTATATCGCAGTGTTTGGACACAGCAAATGTTTCAAAATCCTACTGCAAATTGCTGTCAGTGATATGGGCCAATTATTCAGCGGGTTACTTTTACTTCCTTCCGTGTGTATTTGTGTTTTGCAGATTACCAGTGCTTAGGTACGGGTCTTTAGTCCAGCGAGCGGTTGTGTGTGATTGCTAAATATGGAGCTATTACGTCAGTGTACTGCGAAAGGAATATAATTGGTATACAGTCCGCACCGGAAAACTTGCCTTTATTAAGTGGCTTAAGTTGTTTCACTGCAAAAAGGATATCTATTTCTAAATTACTCATATCTGGAATATTTATTGCATCTCTTTTGGCGAGTACAATTCGGACGAACGCGTTTAGTAACTCCACTTTGCGAAAAGGTCAACGGACTCACTTTGTTGAAAACCTTGGTGTGATGGAATCTAAACAAAGGTCGCTTAAGTTCCTTGCCACTGCACCTGTTTTTAATTTTTGCTTGTGTCTACATATATCCTCCTGCGTAGTATCGTTTACGTTGCTTCACAACTGTCTGCAATATTCATCCGTCGGGGAGGTTTATCTCACTTGTAGATGTGTCGTGTTGTTGTTGTGGTCTTAAATCCGATGACTGATTTGATGCAGCTCTCCGTGGTACTCTATCAAATGCAAGGCTCTTCATCTAGAAGTAACTACTGCAAACTACATCCTTTTGAACCTGTTTGCTGTTTTCATCTCTTGATCCCCCTCTACAATTTTTATTCTTCACATTTCACTCCAGTATTAAATTCGTGATCCCTTGACGTCTCTGACTGTGACCAATACACCGACCCCTTCTTTTAGTCAAATGAAGCCACAAATTTCTTTTCTCCTCAGTTCTCTTCAGTGACTCCTTATTGTTTAGGTGAGCTACCCAGCCGGCCGGTGTGGCCAAACGGTTCTAGGCGCATCAGTCTGGCACCGCGCGACCGCTATGGTCGCAGGTTCAAATCCTGCCTCGGGAATGGATGTGTGTTGTGTCCTTAGGTTAGTTACGTTTAAGTAGTTCTAATTTCTAGGGAACTGATGACCTCAGATGTTAAGTTCCATAGTGCTCAGAGCCATTTGAATCATTTGATCTACCCATCTAATCCTCAACATTTCTTCTCTGGTACCAAACTTCAAAAGCTTTTATTCTCTTGCTGTCTGAACTGTTTATCGCCCACGTTTCACTTTCATGAAAGGCTACATTCCGGACGAATACCTCCAGAAAAGACTTCCTAACAATTAAATTGATATTCAGTGTCTTATTCAGAAACGCTTTCCTTGCCAGTCAACATTTTATATCCTCTCTACTTTGGTCATCCTGTTATTTTGCCACCCCAATAGCGGAACTCACCTACTACTTTCGGTGTCTGTTGCCATTCCGCTCAGTTGCTCTTCCTAGCTCTTTGTTGTCTCTGACAGGATTAGAGTGCCATCGGCAAACCTGAATGTGTTATTTTTTTCTCCATGAACCTTAGTTTCTACACCAGATTTTTCTTTTGTTTCATTTACTGCCTGCTCAGTCTACAGACTGAATAACATTTGGGATCTTCCATAACCCTGTCTCGCCTCCTTTTCAACCACTGCTTCTCTTTCACGTACCTCAAAACTTATAACAGCGGTCAGGTTTTTGTACAAGTCGTATATATGTTTTCACTCCTTGTATTTTACCCCTGTTACCTTCTGAATTTCAAAGAGAGTATTCCAGTTGTCATTGTCAAAACTCTACATGTTCCGTAAACTTACGTTTGCGTTCCAGTAACCTATCTTCAAAGGTAAATCGTAGTGACAGTATTGCCTCGCGTGTGCTCGCATTTCTAGTTCTAATTAGTATTTTGCATCCATGGCTTATAAAACTGATACTTCGGTGCTTTTATTACATTCTTCTTGGAGTCTGTGGGTATTTTAGTGGTGTCATAGATGTGCCTTATATGACGCCTGAATGCTGCGGATAGACGTGGCTTATGTCGAGAGAGTAGACAGGATATCCGAATAGTGTGTTACAGAGAGGCGGGAAGCCCATCACAAGTTAGCCGACTTTGAACTTGACCTGATAACCGGTGCAAGACACACAGCGTATCAGAGATTACACAGTTCAATTGTGTAATGTCGTTGATCTTGATCACTTGGCACTATGATCTTATCATTGTGGATTTTTATGTTTGACATCGTTTGCATCATCAACTTTGTATTTTCATCGTCTGATGATGGGCTATGCCCGAAATGCGTAATGTAATGAAGAAGTTCAGTTAGCATCTTGTAGCTGTTATCAGTGACCTATCAGCATTGGTTATAATTTTTATAAACGCCGTCAGATCGCCGTCAACTTCAGTGCGAGGCGTAGGGAATCTATTTTTACCAGGACCGTGCTGAGAGGAATGGTGACAACCGGCGTTACGTTCAGTGTCTGCCTGCATAGTTCTAGCATTCAGTGCATTTACAAACAATTTGGGACATAACCAAAACTTTCAACATGATCAATTAATAAAACGTACTTCCAAATACGAACGGGTGCTGAACCGTTGGAATTCACCGGAACACGAATGGCATGTCTGAGAACAAAGAACAGAAGCAGCGCAGCCTCTCCTCCGCGGTGGGGTTTCTCTGCCCGCTGGCCGCCACTCTCTCTGGCGCCAGTTTTTGCTGCAGCTGCCGCGGTCTGCTGGCGCCCCCCGCCGCTTTTCGTCGCGTTTCTCCGTTTCTGTTGCGGTCGCCACAATTCTCGGGCGACATTGGTTGCGTCACGTCCACTTCTCGCAGTTTCGTGCAAAATATTCAGACCAGCCACTATATTTCCTAACTAGATGTCCAGGTGCCACACTGAAATGTTGCACACAGGGTTATTTGGGCTCCGTCGTGATGCAGTCTTGCAAAGGACCGTTTTCGTCAGGACCAAATGTTCAAGCTAAAAATCATGAGTATCTCGTGAATTTAAACTGCCTGAAGAGATTTTTCTTCTAAAATATCAAAATGTTTTGGACGTGTAACCGCATTCATTGAACCGAGCGGAATGGCTCAGTAGTTAACAGACTGGACTCTCATCCGAGAAGTCAGTGCTTCAAATCACGCTAATTAATATACACCTGAAGATAGCACAAAGTCTTGTTGGTAAAACAGAGCGGACAATCGACTTTTCCTCGCTGAACACCTGTGTAGTCTGTACTCTACTTCATTCAGAAAATATACTTCTTTAATTTCTTTGAATTGCACCTACACCGACGATGATTGGATGTTCTTCACAAACAGTTTAAGCGCCTTCAAAGGTCGGTTCTGTATGTCAGACAACTCAAAATCTGAAAGCAATAAGCTATCGTGGCTGCTATTGCAGTCGTCTTAACTGGGGCTTGTAAAAAAATACTGGGGCACTGGTGGCGGTTATAAATGAATTTATGTTTTGATCCTATTTATCTCTTATTCGTTTGTGAATGCAAATAAGACAGAGGATGGAAAAGATTTAATATAAAAGAAAGTACAATTGTATTAAAAGATAAAGCAGTTAGAAATTAGCATGCTCTAAAGAGAAAAACACAGCCGTCTTCAGTAATAGATAAAGGGATTGTTCGAAGAATCTCCTAAAATCGAATCTACGCTGTGCGACACATTAAATGGTACCTTTTTCGAAACCCTTTAATCGCCTCCCATTGCTACGCAGAAGTATTAAATTTGGTTCAAAGGTGCGTGCAATCTACCTCTGTTATGGTACAAAAACGTGGCGCCTTGTGACGTCACCCTCGGTAGTGACACATGCGAAATAAAGGCCAGAGCTCAGAAATTCATATCTACATCATCTACATCTACATATATACTCCGCTAGCCACCAAGCGGTGTGTGGCGGAGGGCACAATTCGCGCCAAAGTCATATTTACCCCCCTCTGTTCCACTGGCGGATGGCGCGAGGGAAAAACGACACTCTGAACGCCTCCATACGAACTCTCTTATTTCCCTTATCTTTGAATGGTGATCATTGCGCGATTTGAAAGTTGCTCTACGTCCTCGGTGAAGATCGGATTTGGGAATTTAGTGAGCAGCCCCTTCTGTTTAGCGCGCCGTCTATCTCCAAGAGTGTCCCACTTCAAACTTTCTATGACATCTGTAACGCTCTCGCGATGGCTAAATGTAACAGTCACGAATCTTGCTGCTCTTCTTTGGACCTCCTCAATCTCTTGAATCTGACCCAACCGGTAAGGGTCCCACACAGACGAACAGTACTCCAAGACTGGACGAACTAACGTATTGTAAGCAATTTCCTTTGTTGAAGGACTGAATCGCTTCAGGATTCTACCAATAAACCGCAATCTAGAGTTCGCATTACCCGTTACTTGTGTAATCTGATCATTCCATTTGAGATCACGTGAACAGTAAGGTGAGTTAATGACGTCACATTTACACCGAATTTCATCACAATCCTGCCCAGCATCACCGTGAACGTGTCACACGATGGGAACGTTGTTAGACTCCCTCCTACGCATATTTCAACTATTCTTTTGACACTTATATGATGGAGGTCAGAACCGCGACGCGCAGTGTTGAAATGACGCGGTTTTCGAATGGATGGCCGAGGGAACCATTTCAGATACACCGCAGCTCACAATCGACACGGATACTCTTTAGAGGTTGAGATAAGGACGTCAATGAAACCACTCCTTCCATTGGAGAAATGATTTAACACATTTCACGTTTGGAAATAACAGTTTGCAGTGCGAGAACAAGGGAACAACGTTCTTGACAACATTTGATACTTCTGACATCCTTTGCACGATTGAACGCTTCTCAAAGGAAATAGCAGGCCATCGATCGCATTGGAGATATCGAAATAGACGACAGAGGGATAGAGAAACAATTAAAATCGCTCAAAAGAGGAAAGGCCGCTTGACCTGATGGGATACCAGTTCGATTTTACAAAGAGTTCGCGAAGGTACTTGCCCCCCTTCTTTCAGCGGTGTACCGTAGGTCTCTAGAAGAGCGTAGCGTTCCAAAGGATTGGAAAAGGGCACAGGTCATCCCCGTTTTCAAGAAGGGTCGTCGAACAGATGTGCAGAACTATAGACCTACATCTCTTACGTCGATCAGTTGCAGAATTTAGGGAACACGTATTATGTTCGAGTATAATGACTTTTCTGGAGACTAGAAATCTACTCTGTAGGAATCAGCATGGGTTTCGAAAAAGTCGATCGTGTGAAACCCAGCTCGCGCTATTCTTCCGAAAGAACAGATGCCATCTTAATTAAGGCTCACTGGCCACTTGACCATCTTCTTCTTATATGCGAATGCACAAACAGAGCCCGAACTCTTACGGGAATCGGTAACGCGCCGCGAGTAATGAGTATAATGGGCGGGGGCACTACGAATGTAGTGCGGGACAATACGTTGAGAATGTGAGTTTCGCGGGAGGCGTTCTAGAGATAAATCCCTGCAGTCACGCTATCCTCTGTGTCCTCGGTGGCTCAGATGGATAGAGCGTCTGCCATGTAAGCAGGAGATCCCAGGTTCGGGTCCCGGTCGGGGCACACATTTTCATCTGTCTCCGTTGACGTATATCAACGCCTGTAGGCAGCTAAGGGTGTTCATTTCATTGTAAGATCATATAAATTTGATCGTCGGTAAAGCAGATGGTTACAGTACGCTTGTTCGCCCACTGCTTGCATACTGCTCAGCAGTGTGGGATCCATACCCGATAGGGTTGATAGAAGAGATAGAGAAGATCCAACGGAGAGCAGTGCGCTTCGTTACAGGATCATTTAGTAATCGCGAAAGCGTTACGGAGATGGTAGATAAACTACAGTGGAAGACTCTGCAGGAGAGACGCTCAGTAGCTCGGTACGGGCTTTTGTTGAAGTTTCGAGAACATACCTTCACCGAAGAGTCAAGCAGTATATTGCTCCTTCCTACATATAACTCGCGAAGAGACCATGAGGATAAAATCAGAGAGATTAGAGCCCACACAGAGGCATAGCGACAATCCTTCTTTCCACGAACAATACGAGGCTGGAATAGAAGGGAGAACCGATAGGGGTACTCAAGGTACCCTCCGCCACACACTGTCAGGTGGCTTGCGGAGTATGGATGTAGATGTAGATGTAGATGTAGGGGTCAAGCGCGAACGCAATTTTTGCTCTGGCGTACATAGAAGAACCACTAGGGGCTGTTCAAAACCATTCGACGAAATCTGAACACGATCCAAACCAGCAAAAAGTGTTTACGCTTTTCCAGCCGCGGAATGTGTGGGAATCAACACCCATAGGGAAGGTTTCATGTCTAGTCTGTATGGTGGTGTGTCTGATACGCTGTACTCGGCCACCCATCATAAAACCGTGTCATTTCAACGCTGCGCATCACAATACTGAGCTCCATCACAGATGTGTAAAGGAAGCGGTGAAATATGGGTGAGAGAGGGTGTGACGACATTTCCCACTGTGTGTCACGCTCACAGTTGCATTGTTCGGAGTTCTGGCGAAATTCAGTGCCAGTGCGACATGATTAACCCACTTTACTCGTCACATGGACTTCTCAGCTCTGACCGTTTTTTCCCTTGCATTGACGGCTTACTGTTTGAAGTGTCGCCGAGCCCGAGGATGACGTCACAGTGCGCAAAGCTTGAGAACCATTACACAGGGAGCTTGTAGGTGCCCTTGAGCCAAATTTCATACTTCTGTGTCGCAGTGGGAGACAATGAAACTGATTCGAAAAAGTAATCCCTTAATTGTGCTGTGCAATGTACTTTTCAAATCAGTTACTAGATACATTCACGCTGATTAAAAATATACGCATTTAAAAAGGTACCCACTAAGTGGACGGATGAGAGAGAATTATATTTCACAAAAGCTCTGGCAAAAGGATGCAAGAACGAAAGCCGAAAAGAAAATGGAAATTTCAGTTTATGATTTGTGCAGGCACACAAAATCAATATATTCTTAGTTTTGATAGTGTTGCAAATCACTGATTCTATCTAAGAACCTGTACTTGCATTACGTCAAATGGGAAAATGTAGAGTAAACAATTTATAAGAAAACGTAATTGTGTCGCTATATGCATAAAAAAGTATCTGTCTGTTGTTGTTGTTGTCTTCGGTCCTGAGACTGGTTTGATGCAGCTCTCCATGCTACTCTATCCTGTGCAAGCTTCTCCATCTCCCAGTACTTACTGCAACCTACATCCTTCTGAATCTGCTTAGTTTATTCATCTCTTGGTCTCCCTCTACGATTTTTACCCTCCACGCTGCCCTCCAATGCTAAATTTGTGATCCCTTGATGCCTCAGAACATGTCCTACCAACCGGTCCCTTCTTCTTGTCAAGTTGTACCACAAACTCCTCTTCTCCCCAATTCTGTTCAATACCTCCTCATTAGTTATGTGATCTACCCATCTAATTTTCAGCATTCTTCTGTAGCATCACATTTCGAAAGCTTCTATTCTCTTCTTGTCCAAACTATTTATCGTCCATGTTTCACTTCCATACATGGCTACACTCCATACAAATACTTTCAGAAACGACTTCTCACACTTAAATCTATACTCGATGTTAACAAATTTCTCTTCTTCAGAAACGCTTTCCTTGCCATTGCCAGTCTACATTTTCTATCCTCTCCACTTCGACCATCATCAGTTATTTTGCTCCCCAAATAGCAAAACTCCTTTACTGCTTTAAGTGTCTCATTTCCTAATCTAATACCCTCAGCATCACCCGACTTAATTCGACTACATTCCATTATTCTCGTTTTGCTTTTGTTGATGTTCATCTTATATCCTCCTTTCAAGACACTGTTCATTCCGTTCAACTGCTCTTCCAAGTCCTTTGCTGTCTCTGACAGAATTACAATGTCATCGGCGAACCTCAACGTTTTTATTTCTTTTCCTTGGAGTTTAATACCTACTCCGAATTTTTCTTTTGTTTCCCTTACTGCTTGCTCAATATACAGATTGAATAACATCGGGGACAGGCTACAACCCTGTCTCACTTCCTTCCCAACTGCTGCTTCCCTTTCATGTCCCTCGAATCTTATAACTGCCATCTGGTTTCTGTACAAATTGTAAATAGCTTTTCGCTCCCTGTATTTTACCCCTGCCACTTTTAGAATTTGAAAGAGAGTATTCCATTCAACATTGTCAAAAGCTGTCGCTAAGTCCACAAATGCCAGAAAGCTTCTTGATACATGTCAGTAAGGACAGAAAAATGCTATTACGTTGTGTAGGAGGTGCCTCTTCAAAAAGTTAATTATTTGACGCTAAGAACAAAGTACATTGTGGATGTGTTACTCTACAACTGGCAAATATTGAATTGTGAAATTTAAAATTTACCCTGCGAATTAAATATTCGAGGAGATTTCGGGATTGCAGCCGGTCGTCGTAAACTACACTCCACGATACTTCGACAGGACTCTTCGATGACTCACCTGAAGACGACTGGCAGGTGTCCAGTCGAAATATCGTTAAGTTTACGACGACCGGTTGCTATCCCGAAATTTCTTCGAACAAATATTAAATTACTGACGTACAGTGAGTTGACGAAAGATATTGGATAGCGATATGTACAGCTACAGATGCTAGTGGTATTGCGTACACAAGATATAAAAGGGCAGTCCATTTATGAAGCTGCAATTGTACTCAGGCGATTCATGTGAAAAGGTTTTGAAAAGGTTTCCGAAGTGATTGTGGCCGCATTACTGGAATCAACAGACTTCGAACGGAATGGTAGTTGGAGCTAGACACATCGGACGTTCCATTTTGGAAACCGTTAGGAAATTCAATATACTGAGATCCGCAGAGTTAAGATTGTGCCAAGGATACCAGATTCCAGGCATTACTTCTCATCACGGACAACGCAGTGACTGACAACTTTCACTGAACGACCGAGAGTAACGACGTTTGGGTTTAGTCGTCAGTGCTAACAGACAAGCATCACTGGGTGAAATAACCGTGGAAACCAATGTGGGATGTACGACAAACGTATCCGTTAGGACGGTGCGGCGAAATTTGGCGTTCATGAGCTATGGCAGCAGACGATCGATGAGAGTGCCTTTGCTAAAAGCACGACATGCAGTGCCTCTCCTGGGCTCGTGACAAGGTCTGTTAGACCCTAGACGACTACGATACCGTGGCCTGGTCAGAAGAGTCCCGATTTCACTGGTAAGAGCTGATGGTAGGCGTAAAGTGTGCACAGACCCCATGAAGCCATAGACCCAAGTACTTAACAACGCACTGTGCAAACTGGTGGTGACCCCTTAATGGTAAATGATTATCTTCGGCTACCTGGAGACCATTTTCAGTCATTCATGAACATCATGTTGCCGAACAACGATGGAATTTTTATGGATGACAATGTGCCAAGTCACCGGGCCACAGTTGTACACGACTCGTTTGAAGAACATTCTGGACAATTCGAACGAGTGGTTTGGCCACGCACATCGGTCGACATGAAACCCATCGAACATTTTTGGGACTTAATGCAGGGGACAGTCCGTGTAGAAAATCCTGCACCGGCAGCACTTCCGCAATTATGGATGGTTATAGAGGCAGCATGGCTCAATATTTCTGCAGGGGACTTCCAGCGACCTGTTGAGCCCATGGCACGCCGAGTTACTGAACTGCGCTGGGCAAAAGGAGGTCCGACGCGATATTAGGAGGTGTCCCATGACTTTCGTCACCTCTGTGTAAGATGCCTAATACAGTGTAATTTTCATCTATTTATTGCCAGCGCTCATGCCCAGCCGGCCGCTGTGGTCGAGCGGTTCTAGGCGCTTCAGTCCGAAACCGCGCTGCTGCTACCGCCGCAGGTTCGAATTCTGCCTCGGGCATGCATGTGCATGATGTCCTTAGGTTAGTTAGGTTTGGTCTGGTGACCTCAGATGTTAATTCCCATAGTGCTTAGAGCCATTTGAACCATTTGATTTTTGAGCTCATACCCATAACCGGCATTTCATAGAAGGCGTTTCAAGATGAGTACTAAATGTTTTAAAATGTGAAAATGTAGACTAATTCGGATATAATATTCCATATAACATGTTTCAAATTTTTATTGGTCACAGAGACAGTGCTCTTAGAACGTCACTCGATCAAATAATCACAGAAGATTTTAATTTCTAGCAAATGATTACTTTCAAAGTAGATTTTCGTAAATGCCACTACTGACTTCAATGTACTTTCGAATCCTCTTAAGAAAATCGCGGGTAGCTCTTCTGACGTCGTCTAGGCGTTCTTTTACGAGGATAGCACTGTATATGAATCTAACCATCAATAATAAGAGAAGAATTATTCGTCTCTTGCGTTTACTTTTTGTTGGTAGACTTTACTTTTTAGCCGTTGCCACAGGTAAAAATCCAAAGCCGTAAGGGCCGGCGTCATTGGTAGCCAACGTGCAGGAGCCCAGTCATGTCGGAAGAACGTCCTTGCAGCCAGAGGAAATTTTTCCAATAATACTGCAAGCTCGTTTTCAAGAAATTCGATGTAACGGGACCGTATAGGACGATGTGGTAACACAAGAGGCCAAATCAACTGATTGGATGTCATCCCAAACCACACATTTAGAGAGGAGCGGTCTTGAAAGCTTGTCTCTACAGAGGCATGTGTGTTCTCGTCTGACCGCCGATGTGAGTTTCGAGTGACATTGATACCGTCACGAGTGAAAGCGCTTTCTTCTGTAAGCAGCATTAAGGGGACGACTCAGGGATTTCCAATTAGCAAATGACAGAATTCGTGTCTTATACCTTCATCACCTTATCGAGGGTGTTGAATTCGCTGTAAATGATAAGGAAAGAGTCGTGTTCCGCCTTACCCTTGTTTGTAGAACACCGATACGTGGAGAAATTCTGCGTGTACTTGTCGAAGGACTATGTTCTGTCAACAGAATAATTTATTATACTTCGTCCACACCCTGTTCATTTGCTTGTTCAGATCAAATATGACTGGCGGTAACTTCAACAATCGCACGCAGTACAGTGAAAACACAAGTAAACACTCTTGAATCAGGCACTCTGCTTTTAGGAACTCGTATGCTCTAAAACCAGCAGCAGCGAGTTCCTTACAAAAGTCGTACAAAAACACCATATAGACACATTAATTATTTGTGAATAAATGCGGCATGCTTAAACGATATACAATAGAATTATCGAAATCACACTGTCGATCTCAGAACACTGAATTCCCTATCGATTTCCGAAATGAAACGTGCCATGCGTCTAGCTCCAAGTACCAGTCCGCGTTCAGAGTCTGTTAATTCCAAACGTGTGGCCACAAACACGTCGGAAACATTGCCACATCAATCGCCTGCGTACAATCGGTAGTTCCACCAATGGGTTGCCCTTTTATACCTTGGGTATACCGCCGTCTGTATGCGTGCGTATCGCTATCCCATGACTATTGTCAACTCACTGTACGTGAATAGTTCAATATTTGTTCGAAGAGATTTAGGGACTGCAGCTGGTCACCTTCAACATTGCTCAACGATATGTCGACTGGGCACCTGCCAGTCATCTTCAGGTGAGCCTTTGAAGAGTCCCGTCGAAATATCGTGGAGTGAAGTTTACGACGACCGACTGCAATCCCTAGATCTCTTCCGACATTTAATTCGCCGGGAAAATCGTAAATTTCACAATTCAATATTTGCAGTTGTAGAGCACCACATCTACAATTTAGTATTTCTTAAGTGTTAAATAATGTACTTCTTGAAGAGGCACCTTCCACACAACAAAGTAGCATTTTTTCTGCCCTTACCGACTGATATCAAGAAGATTAAGTCAGTGTTTTGTGTTCCGTTAATCGTTTGCAGTCAGAATTAACGTGTTTCATACAGAATTTTTTTATGCATAGAGCGACACAATAACGCCTTCTTATACACTGTTTATTCTACATTGTCCCATCTAACATGGTTCAAGCACAGATTCTAAGATTATGCATACTCAAATATGACTTCAGCTTAAAAACTAAACTGACAGTCGACAATTAAAAACTAGAGTAGCAACACGCGAAATGAAAACTTATCTTCCTAACCAATAAAATTTGGATACCTGTCATATGGAACGTTTCATTGGGATTAGTCTGTAGTACCATCCTCTAAAAACCTGTCAAATGAAACGTTTCATTGGGATTTGTCTGTAGTACCATCCTCTAAAATGTCTACTATTCCTCCTGAAACACGTTGCATGTAACGCTTTCTTTGTATATGCCAAAGGCATTTTGCTGATAACGTTCATATAATTATCTAATTGTATGACTGTCGTAATCTGCATTAAAATTTGTATATTCTGTGATTACCAATGGTTATACAATAACAAGATTTATTTTCAATATAAAATGTAAGTAAAGTAAAGTTCTGCGTTCCGAACATAGACGGTCCAGTCGCCACCGACCGGCCGCCCTGTCGTCCTCTGCCAATGGCGTCATTGGATCCGCTGTGGAAGGTCACGCTCTTACGATCGTTGTCGAGTTTCTTGATCTCGTAACCGCTATTAATCCGTCGACTAGCTTCTCAGTTGCCTTCACGAAGCTGAGTAAACCACCCACAAAAGGAAAAATCCCTGGCAGTACCAGGAATCGAACCCAGGTCACCTGCATGACAGTCAGCCGTGCTGAGCAACGGGCACCGGGGCAGAAAATATTAAATGTACGCTTGATTAAAACTGGAAAATATCCTTAGAGCGACGTAAGACATAACACATCTAAACAAGAAAATATGCGTTGACTATTAGCTTTTTGTGTTCACGCGAAGGACATTATATAAAAACCGACGTGTTTCGAACCCTTCTTTAGCGCCTCGGTTTGTTTCGATAACTTTTCGGCGTTTTTGAGAAACAAAGTACACTTGACAATTCACGTTAAAGGATGAAACTGATAAACATTTGAAACTTGAAATAAGAACGTGTAAGTATAATGGAACTGTACACAGCGTAATTCATAGATATAATTTCATACTGATTTAATCTTAAGCAGAGTATGGAATCAACAATAACAAATAAGTACAGAAACATAGTGATCGGTTTCATTAGATCAAAAATCCGTAAAACAAAAAAGTTCTATTTCCATCAGTCTTCTGACTAACCTGATACGGCCAGCCACTAATTCCTCTCCTGTTCCAACCACTTTATCTCAGAATAATACTACATCCTCAATTATTCGTTGAATTTGGTCCAATCTTGCCTTCCCCTCAAATTTTTACCGTGTACAATTGCCTCAGGCATCAAGGAAGTTATATCGTGATGTCTTGAAACACGTCCAATTATAGCGACTCCTCCTCTTGTCAACGTTTTCCACTTCTTTCAATCCTCGTTGATTCTGCGGAGAAACTCCTCATTTCTTATCAGTTCACCTAACTTTAAACATCCTTGTATACCATCGCATATGAAACACTTCCATTCTTTCCCGGTTTCACCATATTCCACGCTTCATTACCATACGATACTGTGCTCCAAACGTATACGTACTCTCAGAAATTTCTTCCTCAATTGAAGGCTGATGTTTGATACTTGATGACTCCTTTTGGACAGGAATGATCTCTGTGACAGAGCTAGTCTGTTTTTATGACTTCCTTGCTGGCGTCCGCCTCGGGTTAATTTTGTTTCCAAGGTAGAAGGTTCCTTCACTTTGTCTACTTCGTGTTCCCCAATTTTGGCGTTAAGTTTATCGCTAATCTCATGTCTGAAACCCCAATTTTGGCGTTAAGTTTATCGCTAATCTCATGTCTGAAACGAAGGCAATGTCAGGCCAATACGGTCTTTGCCAGTAAATACCGTCAGCGGCGCAATATCTGCCTTGGGACAATTCCCGCTGGCTGATCGGCTTCGCTTTCCTCTCGCCTCGGTTCCAATACGTGCAAATCTGTCAGCCGTAAGCGTGCAGTCGCGGTTTACGGACACGGCGGAACCCGCTCTCAATGAAGTGGAAATACCACTTCTCGTAATTCACGGCCCACAAATATAGCGTTTGACCAGTTCTTGCTTAATGTTAAATGTTTGTGTAATATCAAACGACTCATGGCTGTTCGTGATCTTGTTGCAAAATCCCACATTATTCCGGTTATTGCCAATTCAGTTCGAAGAACATTAGCATTTCTGTTTAGTATCTGTACTACATTTTTATCAACATCCTTAAGGTCGAACTGATGACGGCACGTTGTCGCTTTCTGTCAGATTTTTGATGGTTCAAATGGCTCTGAGCACTATGGGACTTAACATCAATGGTCATCAGTCCCCTAGAACTTAGAACTACTTAAACCTAACTAACCTAAGGACATCACACAACACCCAGCCATCACGAGGCAGAGAAAATCCCTGACCCCGCCGGGAATCGAACCCGGGAACCCGGGCGTGGGAAGCGAGAACGCTACCGCATGACCACGAGATGCGGGCTCAGATTTTTGAATGTTGCATACTAGTCACCAGAGATAGGCTACTAAACGCCAGCGCATTCTTGTTTAAACAGAGGAATATATCACGTAAGATCTTTAACGGAGAGGTTAAAAAAAGTATTCAGTAGCGGAAAAAAACTGAATCACCATGTTATCACCAACGAATGTGACGTATGAAATTAAAGCGAAAAATCTACTTGTAATGTGCCGCTAAACGAATTAAATTTTATTGAAAGTCATTTGTTACAACATGACTTTCAAGGTCAGATTTCACAATTATGGTAGGTAGTGTGAACTTGATAATGGAAGCAAGACAAAAAAAAAATCAAGACACTTTCATAGGATTTGTCGACCTGGAAAAAGGGTTCGACAATGTAAAATGTTGCAGGGTGATCGAAATTCTGAGAAAAATACGGGTTAGCTATAGGGAGAAACGGCTAATATACAATATGTACAAGAGCAAAGAGGGAATAGTGAGAGTGGACGACCAAGAACGAAGTGCTCAGATTAAATAGAGTGTAAAACAGGGATGTAGTCTTCCCCCCCCCCCTACTGTTCAATCTGTACATCGAAGAAGCAATGATGGAAATAAAAGAAAGATTCGGGAGTGGAATTACAATTCAAGGTGAAAGGATATCAATGATACGATTCGCTTATGACATTGCTATGTCAAGTGAAAGTGAAGAAGAATTACATGATCTGCTGAACTGAATGAACAATCTAATGAGTACAGAATATGGACTGAGAGTAAATCGAAGAAAGACGAAAGAAATGAGAATAGCGAGAAGTATAACATCAGGACTGATGGTCACGAAGTAGATCAAGTTAAGGAATTCAGCTACGTAGGCAGTAAAGTAACCAATGACGGACGAAGAAAGGAGGACATCAAAAGCAGGCTATCAATGGCAAAAAGGGCATTCCTGGCCAAGAGAAGTCTTAATTCGAGGAAGAGTACAGCATTCTATGGTAGTGAAACATTTTCTATGGGAAACCCGGAACAGAAGGGATGAAGTGGTACAGGCGAATGTTGAAAATTAGATGGACTGATAAGGCAAGGAATGAGGTGGTCGCGCAGAATCGGAGTGGAAACGAATATGTGGAAAACACTGACAAGATGAGAGGATAGGATGATAGGACACCTGTTAAGACATGAGGGAATGACTTCAATGGTACTAGAGGGAACTGTAGAGAGCAAAAACTGTAGAGGAAGACAGATATTGGAATAAATACAGGAAATAATTGATTATGTAGGTTGCAAGTGCCTCTGTGAGATGAAGAGGTTGGCACAGGAAAGGAATTCTTGGTGGACCGCATCAAACCAGCCAGAAAATTGATGACCCCCAAAAAAAAGTTGAACTTCCAAGGACACTGAGCTTGACAACGTATTTATCATGTAATGAACTGTCAACGCCCGTGAAACACAATAAGTAATACAGACAACATTTTTTTATATCCCGGAAGTTAATCGTCATCACTGAAGAGTGTTGTGTTTATGTTGTCGTTGACACTGGGAAAGACAAGAGGGTAAAAATTCGAGCCGGTACGTTGCTTGGTTCCTTCAAATTACATCAAAAGAGTCCCTGGGTTTTACGTTCTCAACCGACAGATGTACACTAATTGACCAAAGGATTCGACACCTATTGCGGACGTTACTATTGGGTGGGTCTACGCTTCACCTTCGCCTTCTAGTACCGTGCCTGAATGTTTGTGACGAATGGCAGCCCGTTATTCCTCAAGAGCAGAAACCAGAGAAAGTAGTGATGTTGAACGCTGGAGCTTGAAGCGAAATCGACGTTCTAACTCATCCCAAAGGCGTTCCACTGGGTTCAGTTCGGGACTCTAGACATGCCAGTGTATTTCAGGAATGTTATCTTCCACAAGCCATTGCCTCAACGATGCTGCTTTATGTCAGGATACACTATTTTCTAACTATTCTTCTGTTGTACACAGTACACAATGCCGTAAAATGCCTCCTTATTCTTGCACATTTAGCATTTCCTTAAGTGCGATCAGTCCACAACACCCTAACTACGAAAAACCCCTGTAACATTATCGAGATGGTGTCAGTACATTCAGTAAAACTTTCTAGTTCATCTTTACTATCCGATCACACGACATTTCGACAGTTGACACCAGTGGACATCCTATAAGTTCTATAGCCGAGAAATGTAATTCGGATTTTACACCTTACCGAAAATTATGTTCAATATAGATTTACAACCAAATTTGCAACCAAACAATTTTCGAGAAAACATAAATCTTGAAACAGACAAAATGCGTATTACACGTAAACATACCGCTGAACGTTGACATCATAGAAAAATCCATGTTATTTTCAGTAACCAACCAAAAGATGAAAATTACAAATCGTGGAACAATGTTAGATAATTAATTAAAGTACCTTTTGGATCTCTATGTCTCTTCTAAGACTTAGGAGACAGGGAAACCGAAATGCTTCCTAGCTTTTGTCATTCTTATCCAAAAAAGAAAATATCTAAATTTCAAACATGAAAACTGCATCGTAAATTTGAATTAAAAAGCATCGCTGTTCACACCAAAATTACTTTTATTATTTGTAAATTCTGGTATGGAATATACAACAGATGTAACCTATCTGTAGAAAAAAACAAAACTGGAAAACGCCTTTTGACAATCAGAGTGGAAAACACGCCGAAGTCAAATTAAGTATACCACTTTCAACATATTATTAAAATCAAAATGTTCAAATGTGTGTGAATTCCTAAGGGACAAAATTGCTGAGGTCATCGGTCCCTAGACTTACACATTACTTAAACTAACTTAAAGCTAAGGACAACACTCACACCCATGCCCGAGGAAGGACTCGAACCTCCGTCGAGAGGGTTCGCACGATTAGTGACATGGCGCCTCTAACCACACGGCCACAACGCGCGGCTATTATTCCCGTAAATAATTACCAATAGTTCCTGTAAGCATTATTCTCAATCTGTAAATTTTAGATTTTTCTGGTTTTTGCAGCAGTATTAACCTGTGTCAAAAGGTTGCCAAAAAATTCCAGAATAACAACTCCAGCCTGATCCTGGAGGTTATGCGGAGTGTTTGACATCTTGAACCAGACGACGTCCTTGGTTGTCACGGATGATAGGAAGTGGATGTGTTTTGCGGGTTGCAGTAAAAACTGTTATCATCACTAATACATGTGATTATTACAACCAGTAGTGAAAGTGTAATCAGAATTTGGAAGTAAACCATCTGTTAGAAAATGACATCATAGCCAAGACTTTTTATTTAAGGGCAAATGTCAAACATCTTACCAGAACCCATTTTTATAAACTGGCACAAGAAGCAGCGCAGCAGCTTTGGAGACGTCGACCAAAACTTCAACAACACCAAAAAGCTAAGTACAAATTAATTCAGCTACGCGTTCTTCACTTTGTTGAAATTTAAATACATTAGGGTAGAAGAAGACTACTGGAACTTGATCATACCCAAAAGGTGTTGGGACTGGTGGATGAACTGACGCTAGAACCCTCAAACCCAAATACTGTTGGCAATACACATGATGGCAGGTAAAGTTTTCCACGCATTCGTCAAACCCAAACCCTTCCATCGCCTTGCGACCGGCTTTTCCGTTATTTATCACTCAAAATCACTTGTTTCCGGTACTGCAGCGTCGAGAGACGTCGATCTTTTCACAACCTCAAGAGTTGCTTTGCATTGATTACAAAAATGTCTGGCTTATGAGCTGCCTGCCATTCGATGACATCCTTTTCAGTTGCCCCGCTGCCTACGCACAGCCGGACTAGTGGTAGCACTTTGAAACTCACGAGTGATCCGTTCCGGTTGTTTCATGTGATGTTTTACAACCACCCATCGCATTACTCGACCTTTCCCTGTCCGTATACAAAGGGCAGTCAAATAAAAACGAGACATATGGGAAAAAAGTAATTAAACTGTTTATTATTTCAAAAGTAATTCCCATAACTGTTAATACATTTATCCCACTGTGAGACAAGGCGGTCACTACCTTCATCGAAAAATGTCTGCGTCTGCCTGCAGAACCATGGTTGCACCCAGGCGCGCCCTGTTCGAAGCAAATCGACGGCCACCAGTGCCTTCCTTCAGGGCTCCAGAAGTTTGAAAATCGCATGAGGAGAGGTTGGGACAGTATGGAGCATGTGTAAAGTCTTTTCAGCGAAAGTTCTGCAGCGTGGTCGGAGAAACCTCGGCAACATGTGGCTGGACATTTTGTTAGCAGCACGGTTTGCCACGGGTCCGTGTGTTATCCGTGCTGATGACGTTGGTGCAAAATGTACTGTTCCTCTCAAACTACATATATTCATGTCATTTTCATCTTACATTGACATATTCAAAGAAAATTTAAAACTGCCCGTTTTAATTGTGTCTATAGATATCAGTGAACAGCATATAAATAATTATTACCCACCATGAGAATAGCAATTATAAGATTGACACTTGTCAGTCATATCCATTGACAAAATGCTATTCTCAAAGTAGTTGGACGTGAAGTAGTGCTCCTTTCATATGGTATGACAGCAGTGTATCTTATACGTTTTAATTCTGACGTAATCTGTACAGCTTTTCGACTTATTTTCATTATTGCCCATCTTGTGGATCTGAACCAGTATTTTCTTACTGAAATTATATTGGACAGAAACCTATTTCAAAAATATCGCTGACGTCTCCAGTACGATCTAAATGTTGTTCTCTCCAAACATTAATTTGTGAGGAACAGGGTGAATCTCTTGGATCTTGTAAAAATGACTGCATAAAAATCAACGGCGATAACAAATAGGTACAGAATTACCTGGAATTAGATTTCGTGAAAGTTTGTTACTACTTTCTGATAAATTTTGTACGAACAAGAGGCGATAATAAAGGTATAAATGTACTTACTTCAAATTATTTAGGGTCACCTACAATAAGACTGCACATTCAGTAAGGGTACATCTTGGTAATTATTAATTCAGATTCTGAAACAAGAACACTGTCGATTTCCTTCGCTGCCCTTCTTCTCTTGGCATCTATGCTCCTTTTCCTTATTTTTGTTCCTTTTTTTCTTTTTCCACCCATGATTATAGGGGATGGACTGTTGTAGGACTGGGTTCTTTTCAAACAAATCAAGTGAGAATATTTGGGAGGGCATTTCCAGTTCTGGTATTCGACTGGTAACCAAAGGAAATCTACCGAAGACCTTCTTCGGTGCCGGGTGATTGGAGCTAACAATAATTTGTTTCTGAGACTGTGTCGATAGGGTGATGCAACGTTTGCTTTTTTTGCCCCACATGCATTTTGATTCCTGGCGGTAGAAAAAAGTTTCCGGTATACGCTAAATAATAGTTTTCAGGAGAGATTTATAGCCCTATATCAGGTCCTATTTTCGAGTTATATTATGTCAGAAACAGAACCGAGGAAGAACTTTAGCTTATGAAAAAAGTCAGAAACACTATTAAGTGAGGTATTAGGAACTGAAGTTCGGCGCTGAGAAAGGAGCAGCGTTTCTTTGGCTTGGTGACAGGAGAGAGTGCTAGGCAGGGTGGACTGCAAAACGACGGGAAATGAAAGCAGAAGCCGAGGCAGGGCAGAAAGTGGTCGCTACGACAAGAAGCGCGATAGACCGCACTCCCCAGGCGTGCCCAAGTGCGACGGCAGCGAACCCCCAAGTCACGCCCAGAACCGGAAGGCAATTGTCGAGCCTTCACCAGAGTTCTCCCAGATGTCCCAGCGGCCTCAGTTACACATGAGTGGATTCCAAGTAAGCCATAATTTCGGTAGAAAGCCCAGTCCTACAACAGCATTTTTTTTTTCGAGCATTCCAACTGTTAAAATAATTCCGACTACAGCACACTGCTAATTGGCTCATACATGCGGCCATTGACTTCGCTGCGAGTGTGCAACACATTAATCCCTTTTCCCCTGCTGTGAAACATTTCTAAAGCTTTTAAATATGCATTTCGTTTGGCGCCGTTATTCGGTGAGTAGTTTGAGGCATCTTCCTGGGCGCATTGATCTTTTCCCTTTCTTGTACTCTGAAAGTTGGACGCTCAGTTTTTTGGAAAGTTGACTGCTGATTCTGGTGTTGCGCACATACACAAAGTCTGAGTCTGAGATATTATTATCGTGAGTGATAGCGAGAGAACAGTGGTTGTTGGTAGTTGAACGTAGTGTGGCATGGAGAGAAGCCGCATGAGGAGAGGCCGCATCCTGCCCGGAGGAGGAGATTTTTGTATTAAACGAGGATTTTTGGTAATTTGTCTTGTTTTTTGCTGCTTGTAATTTCTGCTTGCTTGCGCAATGGACAGATTTTGTCAGATTTGTGTATGCATACACTAAAAGTAATATTCACATCTCTGTTGTGACCGGATACATGATTATTGATTAAGACATTGTGAAATAATCAAAGTTTTTGCTAATCAAACTGTCCAAGGAAAAGAAAGGTTTGAGTGAAGTTTTTCAGTGCATGAACCTTTAGTTTTCAGAATACAGTAAATTAAACGTTTGTATTGATTCCTATCATTTTTCTACTATGCCTAAGGCTTGTTTAGTAAACATCTCCTGATTGTTTAATTTCTATAAAAACAAAACAGTAGTTCTGACCATGCATTGCTCTCTGCTTGGATCGTAGTATTTCTTCTGAGTTATTTTAGCACGTGCCTGGATACAACATATTTATGCAGTTGCAGCGGCAAGTCGAGGTAAGTCATCTGTTGCGCGCAGGAGCATTTCACTGTAACTGTTAGGACACGTTAGAGGTTATTTTTAAAAAAGTCTCAGTCAGATACTAGAGAACTGATTTTTCATAAATTATGGGAAGAGTAGTTAGTTTCTGTTTCTTTTTTCGGTATCAGGATAGTGTCATGTCGGAAGAATGGTTTCCATAATACAAGTTATGTGGCTACATATAAGATTTTATGATAACGATAGTAAGGTGTCACTAGATTGCCTTGCTATTTTAGAGAAAAAGGATGGGTAACAATGATATTGTGAGAGATAGAGGTTTACACTTTTCTGTACGTCTTTCACTAGGCTAATATTAATTACAGTTTTTGATAGTACACCTTTCGACTCCGTCCAGATTGGTGTTGTTTTTAGAGGAGTAAGTTTTGAACTGAAGTTGCGGTCGCTTAGAGGTCTAAGCAGGAAAACCAATTACGTATCTGATAGTCATCGTGCGGTGACTCTAGCAAAAGAAATGAATTTTCAGTATGCACGTTTTCTGCAAAGCCTATGACAGAGTACACCGCCTGGGATCTTAAAAAAATCGTGAAATACCAGAGTCGATTGATCCTTCTGAGAAAGTATTTGAAGCATGAAAACACAATGAGATTAGGAGATATATGGTACCGTAGCTGAGATAATTAAGGTACGTTAACACAGTGGTGGTCGAGTGTGAGGTAGCTGACGGGAGCTGCGCGAAGTGACCGCGTGGTTTGAGGCGCCATGTCACGGATTGCGCGGCCCCTCCCGCCGGAGGTTCGAATCCTCCCTCGGACATGGGTGTGTGTATTTTCTTCTTAGCATATGTTAGTTCAAGTAGTGTGTAAGTCTAGGGACCGATGACCTCAGCACTTTGGTCCCTTAGGAATTCACACATATTTGAACATTTTTGAGCTGACTGTAATTCTCCCAGGAACACACAGTTTTGTCGCCTAGATTTGACCGGTAAGACGATGATGATGTGAAGTTCCTGATCATCGGACTTTATACCTTTCCTCCATCGTTGCTACTGGTAATATGAAACCAATATTACACAACATGTACTTCTCGTAGTGACGGACACGAAACGGTTGCACTTTAGATACAATCCTTCATCTTTTATTTGTTGTATGAAGCTCTACAGGTAAGTGACACACCAGTTAATAATGGCAAAGATTTTTCAAAAGCAGTGAAGTCTTCAGACTTCACTACAACCACATATGATGGTGTATCGCCAGTGGTCTGTAGTACTGTACTGGAGAACACGGTAGTTCAGTAGTCGAAGAACATCTGCGAACAATAACGACATGTGACATGTACCGGAGGTCAAGTGTCTATCTTCATCTGCAATAGCTAATCGCCGAGCTAGTTGGTGCAGTGGTGCAGTGTTTAGCACACTGGACTCGCATTAGGGGGGGGGGGCTGTTCAAACCCTAAAGAGCTTCAGGCAAATGCCGGGATGGTTCCTGTGAAAGGGTACGGCCGACTTTCTTGCCAGTCCGTCCCTAATCCAATGGAACCGATGACATTGCTGTTTGGTCCCATACCCCGAATCACTAGCTGATCAAAACTATCCGGCCACCCATACGTGGTGCAGAACTGACCACCAGATATCACGGCAGGCGCACGTGCAAGGATAAAAGGAGACGGGGAGTGTTGTGTTGTACGAGTATACAGAGAAGCAGTATCGGTCGCTCAAGAGAGCTCTGTGCTTCGAACGTGGACTAGTCATTGGCTGTTATATCAGGAGCACTTCAACCTTCAACAGCTGCGGAAGTGTACTCCTGTGAAGCGGTAACGCGAAGAAACAAACCACAGAAAAACCAAGACCAGACGAACTTCATATGAAACCGGCATGAAATCACCGGAAGAAGTCATTCCTGAATTGCTCTATCAGCTAGCACAATGATTACCAGTACGTTCGAACATTACGAATTGTCTCGAAGAGAACGGTCTATTGTCAGACCGTCGTCAAGGATTTAGAAAACATCGTTCTTGTGAAACACAACCATCTCTTTACACACACGAAGTGCTGAGCGCTATTGACATGGAATTTCTAATTGATTCAGTATTTCTAGATTTCCAGAAGGATTTTGACACTGTACCGCATAATCGACTTGTAGTGAAATTGCTTGCTTTTGGAATATCGTCTCAGTTATGTGACTGGATTCGTGATTTCCTGTGAGAGAGGTCACAGTTTGTATTAATCGACGGAAATTCATCGAATAAAACAAAAGAGATTTCTTGCGTTCCCCAAGGTAGTGCTGGAGGCCCCCTTGCTGTTCCTTATCTATATAAACGATTTAGGAGACAATCTGAGCAGCCTTCTTAGGTTGTTTGCAGACGCTGCTGTCGTTTATCGTCTAGTGTTGTCGTCAGAAGATCAAAACAAATTGCAAATCGGTTTAGAAAAGATATCAGAATGGTGCGAAAATTGGCAACTGACCCTAAATAATGAAAAGTGTGAGGTCATCGACATGAGTGCTAAAAGGAATCCGTTAAACTTTGGTTACATGATAAATCAGTAAAATCTAAAAGCGTAAATTCAGCTAAATGCCTTGGATTTAGAATTATGAACAACTTAAATTGGAAAGAACACATAGAAAATGTTGTGAGGATGGCTAACCAAAGTCTGCACTGTATTCACAGAACACTTAGAAAAATGTAACAGATCTACTAAAGAGGCCGCCTACACTACGCTTGTCCGTCCTGTTTTGGAGTACTGCTGCTCGGTCTGGTATCCTTACCGGATAGGATTAACGCAGTACACCGAGAACGTTCGAGGACGAGAAGCACGTTTTGTATTATTGAGAAATAGGGGAGACAGTGTCACTGACGTGATACAGGACTTGGGGTGGACGTCATAACAGCAAAGGCGTGTTTCGTGGCGGCGGAATCTTTTCACGAAATTTCAATCACCAACTTCCTTTTACAAATGCGAAAATATTTTGATGACGCCTATCTACGTAGGGAGAAACGATCATTACAATAAAATAAGGGAAATCAGAGGTCGCACGGAAAGATACAGGTGTTCGTTTTCTCCGAGCGAGGTGGCGCTATGGTTGCTACTGAGAACTCACATTAGAGGGGTCGATGGTTCAAATCCGCATCCGGTCATCCAGATTTTCGTTTTCCGTGAATTCCCTAAATCGCTCCAGGCAAATGCTGGGATGGTTCCTCTGAAACGGCAGAGCCGGTTTCCTTCCACGTCCTTGAAACCATCCGAGCTTGTGCTCCGTCTCTAACGATCTCCATGTCGACGGGACGTTAACCGCTAATGCTCTTTCCTTCGAGCTAGCACAATGATTGTTCCTATGGAGTTAAAAAGAATGGCCTACAATCGCGTGCATCTCCTCCTAAGCCAACATTTCTGTAGTCGATACTTGGCGACGCTTGAGGTGGTGTAAAGAGAGACGGCACTGGACAGTGGATGACTGGAAACGAGTGATGTACACTGATGAATCACGCCATGTTCTATGGCAGTCGGATGGACGGATTTAAAAATTTAAAATCCTTTCATAATCCAATCATTAACAGGTATAATTTTAAATGAAAGGTTTAGCACAGTAAGTCAAATGTTAAAATTAAAAACTACGTATATGTTTTGAGGCACGTACTGAATTACCCAGACCATATTCACGTAGTATTTCTGACTGAGAGCACTTAACGACTTCCAACAGGTATGACGTTTTAATATATCACTCCTTTACTACTAACTATATTCGCAACACATTTTACAGACAATATCCACATACACTATGTTATCAAAAGTATCCGGAAACCCTCAAAAACATACACTTTTCATATTAGGTGCATTGTGCTGCCACCTACAGCCAGATACTCCATTTCAGCGAACTCAGTGTCATTAGACGTCATGAGAGAGAGAGCAGAATGGGGCGCTCTGCGGCACTCACGGACTTGGAACGTGGTCAGGTGATACTGTGTCACTTGTGTCATAAGTCTGTGCGCGAGATTTCCACATTCCTGAGCATCCCTAGGTCCACTGTTTCCTATGTGATAGTGAAGTCGAAACGTGAAGGAACACGTACAGCACGAAAGCGTACGGGCAGACCTCGTCTGTTGACTGACAGAGACTGCCGATAGTTGAAAAGGGTCGTAATGTGTAACAGGCAGACATCTGTCAATATCATCACACAGGAGTTCCAAACTGTAAGTACTATGACAGTTAGAGGGGAGCTGAGAAAACGGATTTCATGGTCGAGCGGCTGCTCATAATCCACACATCACGCCGATAAATGCCAAACGACGCCTCGCTTGGCGTAAGGAGCGTAAAAATTGGACGATTGAACAGTGGAAAAACGTTGTGTGCTGTTCCGAATCACGATACGCGATATGGTGATCGGATGGCAGGGTGTGGGTATGGCGAAAGCCCGAGGAATGTCATCTGCCAGCGTGTGTAGTGCCAACAGTAAAATTCGGAGGCGGTGGTGTTATGATGTGGTCGTGTTTTTCGTGGAGGGGGCTTGCACCCCTTGTTGTTTTGAGTGGCACTATCACAGCACAGGTCTACATTGATGTTTTAAGCACCTTCTTGTTTCCCACTGTTGAAGAGCAATTCGCAGTCGCGATTGCATCTTTCAACACGATCGATCACCTGTTCACAATGCACTGCCTACGGCGGAGTAGTTACACAGCAATAACATCCCTGTAATGGACTGGCGTGCACAGAGTCCTGACCTGAATCCTATAGAACACCTTTGGGATGTTTTGGAACGCAGACTTCGTTCCAGGCCTCACCGACCGACATCGATACCTCTCCTCAGTGTAGCACTCCGTGAAGAGTGGGCTGCAATTCCCCAAGAAACCTTCCAGCACCTTATTGAACGTTTAGCTGTGAGATTGGGAGCTGTCATCGAGGCTAAGATTGAACGTATGCCTGCGAGAGTGGAACCTGTCATCGACGCTAAGGGTCGGCCAACACCATATTGAATTCCAGTATTACCGATGGAGGGCGCCACGAACTTGTAAATCATTTTCAGCCAGGTGTTCGGACACTTTTGACGACACGGTGTATATCACTGAAAGGACTTTCACGACATATGACGCCATAAAAATTGAGATACGTGAGCAACCAGCTTTTCTTAAAACGGACTCCTCTTGCACATAGGAGTTCGACTTTTTAAAGAATTAGGAATGTGAGAGTGACTTGTCGGATTCCTAACTGCAGACATCCACATCAACGTACCTTTGTTGCATTTCGTTAATACTTTATCGAGGAACAGGGTATCTTCCTCCTGAGCCAGAGAGTGGTGGAAAAGTACGATACCGTTTGAGACCATCGTATTTTGAGGATGCTTTTTTTTAGAACAGTTTAGCCACGTACCTTCAACCAATATGCGTGCTGTGGTCCGCTCTACGTGTAAACGACACGTAATAGTATGGAGGGTATCGCTGGAGTACAATCTAAAAGTGCCGAAAGGTTCAGATTCCGGGATCAGCCGAGTCCACACCCCTATAAATTTGCGAAGCTTATAAAAAAAATGCTAGTGTTGATGCCCACTACATACATGTGTTCTTCACAGACGAGGTCTACTATCGTAGTGTCGGTTAGGTTTACAGTTGGAATAGGCGCGTCTGGAATTACTCGTATTAGGACCCATAGGTAATTGCTCGCTAACAAAAGAAAAGAGAGTAGGGTTTAACAATCCGTCATGACAAGACGAAGAAGAAGTTCGATAGAGCGAGAACGGCAGGAGTTCGGAAGTGTTCTTCCCAAGCGATTCTTTTCAAATAAAAGTAAAGTATTTGTCGTCTCTTTAGTGTAGCCTCTTATAAATACGTAAGACTCTCCGCACTACAGAACGCCTTTTAGGTAGTTCAGAATTTCTATAACACTATCATCTTTAGTAAACGCACCCTTTACGAACTGCGCAATTCCCCTTCGAATCTTCTCTGTCGGTTCAGTTAACGCAGCTTCGTAAGTATTCAAGACAAGACTAAGAAATTGGCCGAAGCAAGGTTTCTTAAGCGATCCCTTTCATGCGTTAATTGTACTTTGTAAGGACTCTCCCAGTATGTCTAAGTGGCATCGTATGGTTACGAGTAAATTTACATGATTGTTCCACTTCATTCACTGACTCCACTGTTCCACTAAAAAGTAAATAACGCCGTAGGGCATTCTTAGCTGAGAGACCGCAAGGGGTGTCCAGTAATGACGCCTAGTCATAAGGGGTTTCTTTCTCCATACGTAGTTGTCCCTTTCCTGGAGGATGTGCTTGAGTGCTGTCTGATGTGTGTTTCTGCAGTGTAGGTGGGTGTAATAGGTGTGTGCGAAGAGTGTGGTATTGTGCTTGTATTGTATGCTAATGCGAGAAGGGAGGGGGTGAAGCGCAATGCCGGCACATAGCGTACTGGTCTCCTCTACATCTATACAGATACTCCGCAAGCCACCGTACGGTGCGTGGCGGAGGGTACTCTGTACCACTACTAGTCATTTCCCCTCCTGTTCCACTCGCAAATAGAGCGAAAAACGTCTGTCTATGTGCCTCCGAATGAGCCCTAATGTCTCGAACCTTATCTTCGTGGTCCTTTCGCGCAATGTATGTTGGCAGCAGGAGAATCGTTCGGCAGTCAGCTTCAAATGTCTGTTCTCAAAATTTTCTCAACAGTGTTTCTCGGAAAGAACGTCGCCTTCCCTCCAGCGATTCCCATTTGAGTTCTCGACGTATTCCAGTATCACTTACGTGTTGTTCGAACCTGTTGGTAACAAATCTAGCAACCCACCTCTGATTTGCTTCGATGTCTCCCTTCAATCCGACCTGGTACTGATCCCAAACACTCGTGCAGTACTCAAGAATAGGTCACACCAGTGACCTATATGCGAAATGCGGAAGGCGGAAAACTATTCTGAGCACTTTACGTATAAATGACTTGGTAGACGTCCGTAGCTCCAGGCGTCTATCAAGCCGTTAGCAGACGACGCAGTTGTGAACATGGGAGTGACGTCGTTAGTAAACATTTACGATATGTAGAGTGACATGCAGATGATCGTAACCTCCTTCAACACAATATCTCATCCTCAACAAATGAATTTAATGTAATGCAAGGCATGAGGTAAAAAAGTCCAGCAGCATTTGATTACGTGGTCGCCAACCATCCTCTGGAATTAGCGGTATAGTACCAGACTGTGTAGCTGCCGAGGAAGTGCTTCGCAGCCTTACGTCATTCATGTATACAACACTTTGCTTCGTCCTCGTCCGCCGCACCCCTTGGTAACCAAGTTGGGCAGCTCAATTTTCCCACGGTATGGAGGACCCACGAACGTGCAGTCAACGTGATTTTAAATTGTCACCATCACCGTGTCCACGCGTGAGAAACACAGCCAAACTTCCACAGAGCCCTCTTTGTAATCATTCTCAAATTCCCGGTATTACAGAACACCGATTCTTGTGTCGGGACCAAAACGTCATTTGGAAATGGACGTGAAAGACACTGGCCCTCTACACCAGTACTCGCTTCCCGCGCCCGGGTTCCCGGGTTCGATTCCCGGTGGGGTCAGGGATTTTCTCTGCCTCGTGATGACTGGGTGTTGTGTGATGTCCTTAGGTTAGTTAGGTTTAAGTAGTTCTAAGTTCTAGGGGACTGATGACCATAGATGTTAAGTCCCATAGTGCTTAGAGCCTGTATCTGTACCTGTATCTTCACCAGTACGGCGCTTGGAAAAATCACGACATCACATTTATTACAACCGGACTGGGAATTTTTCCCGCCCGCCATACATTACAGTTACGTTTGGCAGGCTGCGCGCTTTGTGTACTATGCCCTTTAGACTGCACATCCCGATCCTGAAGACTGCGGGACCCACCATGAAGATCATCACTGGTATCTAACGAAGCGCGTACGAACAAGACACAAACGTACTTTCGTAATGGAGGACCCACGAACGTGCAGTCAACTTGATTTTAAATTGTCGCCATCACCGTGTCCACGCGTGAGAAACAGAGCCAAACTTCACCCGCATTATACTGTACAGTATAATGGAATGTAGTCGAATTAAATCGGGTATTGCTGCGGGAATTAGATTAGGAAATGAGACGCTTAAAGTTGTAAATGAGTGTTGCTATTTGGGGAGCTAAATAACTGATGATCATCGAAACAGAGAGGATACAAACTGTAGACTGGCAACGGCAAGGAAAGCGTTCCTGAAGAAGAGAAATTTTTCGACATCGAGTATAGGTTAAAGTGTCATGAACTCTTTTCTGAAAGTATTTGTATGGAGTGTAACCGTGTATGGAAGTGAACTGATAACTGGTTTGGAAAAGCAGAGAATAGAAGCTTTCGAAATGTTGTGCTACAGAAGAATTCTGAAGATTAGATGGTTCAAATAGCTCTGGGCACTATGGGATTTAATTTCTGAGGTCATCAGTCCCCTAGAACTTAGAACTACTTAAACCTAACTAACCTAAGGACATCGCACACATCCATGCCCGAGGCAGGATTCGAACCTGAGACCGTAGCGGTCGCGCAGTTCCAGACTGTAGCACCTAGAACCGCTTGGCCTCTCCGGCCAGCGAAGATTAGATGGTTAGATTGCGTAACTAATGATGAGGTACTCAATAGAATTGGGAAGAAGAGGAATTTCTGGCACAACTTAACTAGAAGAAGGGATCGGTTGGTAGGACATGTTCTGAGGCGTCAAGGGAGCACCAATTTAGTAATGAAGGGCAGCGTGGAGGGTAAACAGTTTCAGAAGGATGTAGGTTGCAGTAGTTACTCGGAGATGAAGACGATTACACAGGATAGAGTAACATGGAGAGCTGCATCAAACCAGTCTCTGGACTGATGACCACAACCACAACAACAGGATTGAATGAGATAACTACTACTTTTGTATCAGTTTATAAGAGTGCGTTATCTCGGCTACGGAAACTGGTTTTTGGCCGATAGTATGCACTCGTTCGGACATATGCCCCACCACAGTTTTCTGAATTTATACGTTACACGTTTGTATTAAGCCTCCGACAGTCACTACTGGAGTGTCCTTTCAATATGAAACAGACGACGAAAATTTAAACTGAACTACTGATGAACCCAAACGGTTGACTTTAAGCTCTCTTTCCCGTTACCGCACAGCAGCTCCTCAGAGTTCATCCAACTGTAGCCGTTACTAATCTGCTGCTGACTTACGCGATTAATGCGTATCAGCACATCGTCAGTCACAGTAATTTGTAGGAAAGTAAGGCTCCATTTATGATTCGCTAACCCTACAACCAGGTACGGCTAAGTTTTTCCCTTTAACGAAGGACAGATGAATACAACTTCGTTTTTAATTTCTACATGTTGTCAAAGCCTGTCTCCGTTAATGTGTATATTTCTGTAGTTAACACAGAGTCAACATCTGTGAAACTAAGGAGTGTTATCGACACTGTGTAGTTGATGTAACCCACCGTCAGTAGTAGCAGTCCAATTACACTTTCATGAGACACACCCAAAGTATAGAAAATCAGTGCAAATCTTGTTAAGTATCTGATGTGTGCTGTTCACTTAGTGAGTGTTTTGTTCTTGGTAGGCGTATCAGCAATAGCAGTAGTAGTAGTAGTTTTATTCACCGCAGATCACTTTTACAGAGTTCTTGGACATATGTCGGTGTTAAAATTTGACAACAATAAAAATAACGGATTCACATATAAAGACATTTACATACTTATGGGTCTAGTTTGGCAAGGGTGGGACAGGTAGTGGGCCGTGACCGTACAGTACGAATGATCCCCGTATTTTCTGAACTAATTTAGGGAAACCACGGAATAACTGAATGAAGACGCCCGGATGAAAATCGGAGCCTCCATACTCTCGAATAAGAGGCAATTATGTTTAAAACGGCACTGCCTCGTTCGGTTTATCACTAGTCTACTATACTGTTCTACAAAGAAGTTATTTGATAACGTCCAAAGCTAGTGCTGCACTTTTCATTCGTTTCTCACCCCCGGCAATGCCTACATGCTCCACACAGTTCACACTTGTTTCATAACGTAGCACTACTCACACTGTTAGCTGATGTCAGGACCATAGCGACGATTCTGCTGGCTAAATAAACAAGAAAAGTTGCTTCGTTAACTGTTGAAAAATGTTAGTATAGTATCTCCACTCTGCAAGATCCCAATTTCGACAGTATTTGTCCTATATTTTCCTAGACCAGAGACATTTTGGTTGCATACTTACATAATGAAACTCTTGTGTAATTTCGTTACTTGTGGTGGGAATGGGAAAATTGTAACTACTTCTGTCTCAAGCTTCTGAATATGACTTTTCCTCTGTTAAGTCGGGTACTTATGCCATTTTAATACGAAGCCACAGAAAGTGTCAGGAAACTGTTGATTTAATTACGTTTCCTTACCACTAGCATAGTTTACTTCTGGGTGCGTTCTCATAAAGCACAGAAAGTGTTATAAACTAGACAGGACGGAATCAAAATGACTCCAGAATTTAATCATACTTTTTAAGGATGATATATCTGTATGGCACAGAGGCAACAAACGCTATAAATAGTTTCTAGGTTGTGCTTAACTTAAAAAATGTACGAACAATCGAGTCACTTCTTTCCGTTTACTGTCTACACTAAAAAGCAACACCACAGCGAATTTAGAATCTGCTCCACTAACTGCAGATTTCGCGCAACCGGTTCAAATAGCTCTGAGCACTATGGGACTCAACTTCTGAGGTCATTAGTCCCCTAGAACTAGTTAAACCTAACTAACCTAAGGACGTCACACACATCCATGCCCGAGGCAGGATTCGAACCTGCGACCGTAGCGGTTGCGCGGTTCCAAACCGGAAACAGACCTGTCAATACAAGCATTGACATAAGAGCTCACGATAGAACGACAAGCGACTCTTTTCATCACGGGATCTTTCAATCGGTGAGGGAGTTTCACGGATATGCTGAAAAAACTCCAGTGTCTCGAGCCACGAGAGAAGCATTGCGCATGACGGAGGTGCTTCCTGTTAAAACTCCGGGTGCGTATTTTTCAAGAAGAGCTGGGCAACATAATATCTCCCCCCATATAACTCTCGCGAAATGACCACGACTAGAAACTCGAAGAAATTAGAGCTCATACGTAAGTCATCGGCAAACATTCTTCTCACGGACCATTCACGAGTGGATCAAGGAAGGGGGAAAAGACAGTAATACCAGAAATACTCTCCACCACACACCGAAATGTAGCTTGCAGACTATTGATGCAAATCAAAGTGACAGAGGACCTCCCTTGCTTGCAACTCTCAAAGACTGTGTAAACACCCTTAAGTCTTACCATGAGCGCAATGCTACATGTACCGCTTTCAAATTCAAATTCCTGGTCCGACATCGAAAATGGATTTTGCACGATTTTCCTACAACACGTGAACACCAGCTTATGCGGCGTCTCTAAAGACTACAATTTCGACGGTAGCTTAAATTCTAACCATTCTGTCCTATCAGAGCTCAATTTGTCTGAAGAATGCTGCAAACTTCAAAGACAGCTTAATTACTGTTCCCGTCACCGTGCCAATACAAGGCGTCATTTCTACTCCGTCAGTTATAAGCGACATTTGTTCTTGAGGAATGGCACATTATTTCACTCAGATTACTTCCTGAAACGAACGATAACAGTAGCTACTGATGAAGGTACCAGAGAGAGAGCAAATGCTCGTGCAGAGAGACGAAACGCAGGACCAGTAGAGAGGTGAGGTGATGTGACGTGTGGTGGTACTCACGAGAGCAGCTGCGATGGGCGTGGCGCGCATCTCGGAGCAGAGTGGCGGCGGGCGGCGGCAGCGCCGCTTTATAGCGCGGGCGGGCGGGGGCGGGGGGCGGCCGCAAAAACAGCAGAGCGCCGGCGCTTTCCCGCCAGCGGCGCGTGGCTGCCGCGGCCGTTTGTGTGGCACACGTCAAAAGTCTAACAGAGGAGTGTGCTCCTGCTGTTGTAGGGAGCTTATGGCACCACTTCGCTGGCAAGCACTGTGCGTGGTGCTCGACACGGACCTGATACACGTCACCAGCAGGTACCGAACTGCGACGTACCGACTCAAGGAATCCTGGACGTGAACAGGAAGCATTTTCATCCCATACTTGAGGCTACATTGCCCTTGATCTTTCTTCTCGTCCTTCTTCCTGGCCTTATCCCCTGTCTTCGTGTGGTCGGCACGTTACGCAGGATCTGGAAATAGTGTTAGTGGTAGACGGTGGCTGGATGCCCATCACCACCCATCCTCCAGGTCCCCGGCGCCCTCTACACACGCATACGTTGTGGAATTTGTGCACTCATCTTCCTATTCGGGAGGACGACGGTTCAATCCCGCGTCCGTCCATCCTGATTTAGGTTTTCCGTGATGTCCCTAAATCGCTCCAGGCAAATGACGGGATGGTTCCTTTGAAAGGGCACGGCTGACTTCCTTCCCTAATCTGATGAGACCGATGACCTCGATATTTGGTCTCTTCCCCCAAACAAACCCAACCCCTCATCTTCCTGGTGTTATCCATGCGAAAATTTGAAATTTAGATACGTTTGTGAACTGTGCAGCTGTGGCAAATCAGCTCTATAAAAATCAACGAGGAATCCGCAGATAAAGATCTTGCTAAACTCAGCTCGCTCTGCCCCTCCATGAGATCCATAGTCCTGTAGACAACTGCGCTGAAGTTGATGCCGTGTTCGTTGACTTCAGGTAGGTAGTTGACACCGGCCCGCACTGCCGCGTAATGAAAAAACAAACGAGCTTACGAGTATCGGTCCAGATTTCCGAGTGGATTCAAGGCTTTCTTGCATGTAGAACTTAACAGGTCGCTCTTAACGGAACAAAATCGACAGATGCAAATTTAATTTTCCGAGTGTTTAAAGGAAGTGTGATTGGAACGATACTGTTTACAGTGTACTGATAGTGACCGGGCCAAATATCTCACGAAATAAGCATCAAAAGAAAAAACTACAAACAACGAAACTCGTCTAGTTTGAAGGAGGAAACCAAATGGCGCTATGGTTGGGCCGCTAGATGGCACTGCCATAAGTCAAATGGATATCAACTGATTTTTTTTTCAAATACGAACCCCCATTTTTTATTACATATTCGTATAGTGCGTAAAGAAATATGAATCTTTTAGTTGGACCACTTTTTTCGCTTTGTGATAGATGGCGCTGTAATAGTCACAAACGTATAAGTACGTGCTATCACGTAACATTCCGCCAGCGTGGACGGTATTTGCTTCGCGATACATTACCCGTGTGAAAATGGACCGTTTACCAATTGCGGGAAAGGTCGATATCGTGTTGATGTATGGCTATTGTGATCAAAATGCGCAACGGGCGTGTGCTATGTATGCTGCTCGGTGTCCTGGACGACATCATCCAAGTGTCCGGACCGTTCGCCGGGCAGTTACGTTATTTAAGGAAACAGGAAGTGTTCAGCCACATGTGAAACGTCAGCCACGACCTGCAATAAATGATGATGCCAAAGTAGGTGTTTTAGCTGCTGTCGCGGCTAATCCGCACATCAGTAGCAGACAAATTACGCGAGAATCGGGAATCTCAAAACGTCGGTGTTGAGAATGCTACATCAACATCGATTCCACCCGTACCATATTTCTATGCAACAGGAATTGCAGGGCAATGACTTTGAACGTCGTGTACAGTTCTGCCACTGGGCACAAGAGAAATTACGGGACGAAGACAGATTTTTTTCACGCGTTCTGTTTAGCGACGAAGCGTCATTCACCAACAGCGGTAACGTAAACCGACATAATATGCACTATTGGGCAACGGAAAATCCATAATGGCTGCGACAAGCGGAACATCAGCGACCTTGGTGGGTTAATGTATGGCGCGGCATTATGGAAGGAAGGATGTAAGTAGGCTGTTTAGGTTTTTTTATTGGTAACGCCACCTCTGTATGAAAATCACTGGCTGTGCTGTGTGCAGTCTGTGGCTGCTTTGCATTGTTGTAATACTCGCCATTGTAGTGTTAGGCAGCTGGCTGTGAACAGCGCGTAGCGTTGCGCAGTTGGAGGTGAGCCGCCAGCAGTGGTGGATGTGGGGAGAGAGATGGCGGAGTTTTGAAGTTTGTCATGAACTGCTATATTTATATATGATGATATCAAGGTAAATACATTGTTTGTTCTCTATTAATATCTTTCATTTGCTAACTATCCCTATCAGTAGTTAGTGCCTTCCATAGTTTGAATCTTTTATTTAGCTGGCAGTAGTGGCGCTCGCTGTATTGCAGTAGCTTGAGCAGCGAAGATTTTTGTGAGGTAAGTGATTTGTGAAAGGTATAGTTTAATGTTAGTCAGGGCCATTCTTTTGTAGGGAATTTTGAAAGTCAGATTGCGTTGCGCTAACAAAATATTGTGTGTCAGTTTAAGCACAGTCATGCATAATTGTTCAAAGGGGACGTTTCATAAGGATAATTGGTCCCCATTTTATCGATGGCAATCTAAATGGTGCATTGTATGCTGATTTCCTACGTAATGTTCTACCAATGTTACTAGAAGATGTTTCACTGCAAGACAGAATGGCGATGTACTTCCAACATGAAGGATGTCCGGCACATAGCTCGCGTGCGGTTGAAGCGGTATTGAATAGCATATTTCATGACAGGTGGACTGGTCGTCGAAGCACCATGCCATGGCCCGCACGTTCACCGGATCTGACGTCCCCGGATTTCTTTCTGTGGGGAAAGTTGAAAGGTATTTGCTATCGTGATCCACCGACAACGCCTGACAACATGCGTCAGCGCATTGTCGATGCATGTGCGAACATTACGGAAGGCGAACTACTCGCTGTTGAGAGGAATGTCGTTACACTTATTGCCAAATGCATTGAGGTTGACGGACATCATTTTGAGCATTTATTGCATTAATGTAGTATTTCCAGGTAATCACGCTATAACAGCATGCGTTCTCAGAAATGATAAGTTCACAAAGGTACATGAATCACATTGTAACAATTTATTTATGTACTAAACGAATATGTAATAAAAAATTAGGGTTCCTATTTTTAAAAAAACGCAGTTGATGTCCGTTTGACCTATGGAAGCGCCATCTAGCGGGCCAACCATAACGCCATCTGGTTTCCCCCTTCAAGCTAGACAAGTTTCGCTCTTTGTTGTTTTTTCGTTTGACGCTTATTTCGTGAGATATTTGGCCCGGTCACGATCAGTGGACCACCCTGGATAAACGGTCCAGTAGAAGGTGTCTGTAGCTCTTTAAGACTTCACAGACGATACGTTTGTCTATAAAAGGAAGTAGCAACACCAGTAAGCATGTATTTGCAGAATGACCTGCAACGGATTGATGAATGGATCAATTCATGGCAGTTGACTCTGTACGTAAATAAATGTAACATATTGCACATACACAGGAAGAGAGATCCACTACTGCACAGTTACACTAGTGATGACAAATCGCTAGAAACAGTGTCTAACGTGAAATATCTAGAAGTAATTGTCCAGAGCGACCTTACTGGAATGACGCCATAAAGTAAATAGCAGGAAAAACAGAGGCCAGACTGAGATTTATAGGTACAATCTTAAGGAAATGTAGCTCATCCACGAGGTAAGTGGCATACAAGGCGCTTGTTCGATCGGTTCTTGAGTACTATTCATTTATCTGGGATCCTTACCAGGCAGGAGTGATAGAAAAGTTAGCCAAGATTCAACGAAGAGAGTAGCGTTTCGTCACGGGATCGTTTATCGTAGAGAGAGCGTTACAGAAATGCTAAAAAAAAATGCAGTTACAAATGTTACAAGAGAGGCGTTATGCATCGCAGAGAAATTTATTATTGAAATTTCGGGAGAACACTTTCCAGAAGTGTCGGACACAACATATTACTCTCTCACACATACAGCTCGCGAAATGACAAACACGAGAAAATTCTACATCTACATCTACATCTATACTCCGCGAGCCACCTTACGGTGTGTGGCGGAGGGTACTTATTGTACCACTATCTGATCCCCCCTTCCCTGTTCCATTCACGAATTGTGCGTGGGAAGAACGACTGCTTGTAAGTCTCCGTATTTGCTCTAATTTCTCGGATCTTTTCGTTGTGATCATTACGCGAGATATATGTGGGCGGTAGTAATATGTTGCCCATCTCTTCCCGGAATGTGCTCTCTCGTAATTTCGCTAATAAACCTCTCCGTATTGCGTAACGCCTTTCTTGAAGTGTCCGCCACTGGAGCTTGTTCAGCATCTCCGTAACGCTCTCGCGCTGACTAAATGTCCCCATGACGAATCGCGCTGCTTTTCGCTGGATCATGTCTATCTCTTCTATTAATCCAACCTGGTAAGGGTCCCATACTGATGAGCAATACTCAAGAATCGGACGAACAAGCGTTTTGTAAGCTACTTCTTTCGTCGATGAGTCACATTTTCTTAGAATTCTTCCTATGAATCTCAACCTGGCGCCTGCTTTTCCCACTATTTGTTTTATGTGATCATTCCACTTCAGATCGCTCCGGATAGTAACTCCTAAGTATTTTACGGTCGCTACCGCT
This sequence comes from Schistocerca piceifrons, assembly GCF_021461385.2. Classification (NCBI taxonomy): domain Eukaryota; kingdom Metazoa; phylum Arthropoda; class Insecta; order Orthoptera; family Acrididae; genus Schistocerca; species Schistocerca piceifrons. The sequence goes on from NC_060138.1 coordinate 1,145,492,217, forward strand.
TCCAATGATTTACCACCTATGGCATAATCGTACTGGAATGGATTTCTGCCCCTATGTATGCGCATTATATTACATTTATCTACGTTTAGGGAAAGCTGCCAGCTGTCGCACCATTCATTAATCCTCTGCAGGTCCTCCTGGAGTACGTACGAGTCTTCTGATGTTGCTACTTTCTTGTAGACAACCGTGTCATCTGCAAATAGCCTCACGGAGCTACCGATGTTGTCAACTAAGTCATTTATGTATATTGTAAACAATAAAGGTCCTATCACGCTTCCCTGCGGTACTCCCGAAATTACCTCTACATCTGCAGATTTTGAACCGTTAAGAATGACATGTTGTGTTCTTTCTTCTAGGAAATCCTGAATCCAATCACAAACCTGGTCCGATATTCCGTAAGCTCGTATTTTTTTCACTAAACGTAAGTGCGGAACCGTATCAAATGCCTTCCTGAAGTCCAGGAATACGGCATCAGTCTGCTCGCCAGTGTCTACGGCACTGTGAATTTCTTGGGCAAATAGGGCGAGCTGAGTTTCACATGATCTCTGTTTGCGGAATCCATGTTGGTTATGATGAAGGAGATTTGTATTATCTAAGAACTTCATAATACGAGAACACAAAACATGTTCCATTATTCTACAACAGATTGACGTAAGCGAAATAGGCCTATAATTATTCGCATCTGATTTATGACCCTTCTTGAAAATGGGAACGACCTGCGCTTTCTTCCAGTCGCTAGGTACTTTACGTTCTTCCAGCGATCTACGATAAATTGCTGATAGAAAGGGGGCAAGTTCTTTAGCATAATCACTGTAGAATCTTAAGGGTATCTCGTCTGGTCCGGATGCTTTTCCGCTACTAAGTGATAGCAGTTGTTTTTCAATTCCGATATCGTTTATTTCAATATTTTCCATTTTGGCGTCCGTGCGACGGCTGAAGTCAGGGACCGTGTTACGATTTTCCGCAGTGAAACAGTTTCGGAACACTGAATTCAGTATTTCTGCCTTTCTTCGGTCGTCCTCTGTTTCGGTGCCATCGTGGTCAACGAGTGACTGAATAGGGGATTTAGATCCGCTTACCGATTTTACATATGACCAAAACTTTTTAGGGTTCTTGTTTAGATTGTTTGCCAATGTTTTATGTTCGAATTCGTTGAATGCTTCTCTCATTGCTCTCTTTACGCTCTTTTTCGCTTCGTTCAGCTTTTCCTTATCAGCTATGATTCGACTACTCTTAAACCTATGATGAAGCTTTCTTTGTTTCCGTAGTACCTTTCGTACATGATTGTTATACCACGGTGGATCTTTCCCCTCGCTTTGGACCTTAGTCGGTACGAACTTATCTAAGGCGTACTGGACGATGTTCCTGAATTTTTTCCATTTTTGTTCCACATCCTCTTCCTCAGAAATGAACGTTTGATGGTGGTCACTCAGATATTCTGCGATTTGTGCCCTATCACTCTTGTTAAGCAAATATATTTTCCTTCCTTTCTTGGCATTTCTTATTACACTTGTAGTCATTGATTCGAGAAATTAGGACTAATACAGAGGCTTATGGACAAACATTCTCCCCACGCGCCGTTTGCGAATGGAACTGGAAGGGGGGGATCATTTAGTAGTACCAGAAGTTTCCTCCGTCACATACCGTTAGGCTACTTGCGGAGTCTGATGCAGATGCAGATAGTTTAGAGTCAGTTGGTAACGGACGCACGCTCATTTTTTTCCCTTGTGGCAGGCACACATTACTGACCGAGCTATAGCGGCACTGCATCTTTACCTGAAATAAAGTACAAAGAATTATAATGCAGGTAACTTATTTTCTCTTTTAATTTCGGATAACTTTGTGTAGAACACAAGCATGTACGTATTTCTTTGCCTACATCATGTTGCGATGACACAGCATACATACTCCGTACAGCTTACAACACATGTCAGGTTTTTATGTATACTACCTCAGAAGTCTTCTCATTAGTCAGCTTTGACAGAACATACAAAACAGTGCAAAAAAAATTCGCAATCATAATCCCACCAGCCAGCACGGTCATTCACTACCCACTAAATTGCTGATCTGGGGCACGCCAAGTTTCTGAACGTCGCCTCTTATAAAAGATTGTACTCTAACCTATCCTCATCACTGATAATTTTAACAATTTTCGGGTGGTCACTGACACACACTGAGTGACAACCCATTACCACAAGGTGTGCAGGATGATTGTTGAACAGAGAAGCTACCTTTGAGAAACTCTCATGTAACTGTCACCACTTGTATGATCAAAGCATAACACTCTTACCGTTAAACTGAGGGTTGTCGAATTCTACTGGAGCACTGAACTCATGGTGGGAGGGCATGCAGCTAACTATGTTACCTGTCACATGTAGACTGTTCGTAACTGTGAACAGAAACACATTAATGTGTGTGCTATGTCATTGTAACGACACGAAACGTGGCGCTGACGTAGGTGATAGCGGTAATTCACGATCATAGAACAGTTCCACTGCATCGTCCAATGATATGTCGTCAGCACACCACTCCTGCTGCTGCGTCAAGGAGTCAGAGTTGGATGAAGCAGGTGGTGGATACCTGAAGTCTGCCAAATCAGACAAGTGCGGTGGAAAATCGAATGGCTCCCAAAAATCAGGCTGGTCGACTGTACTGTGGCAGAAGGGAAATATTACTAAACGACAAAATAATAGTAACAATAACGAAAAAGAGATGGAGGAGTTAATAACACTTACATAAGAATGAAACAGTTTTCTTCTTTTTCTTCTCGTCAGAGGCGGTGGATGATCACTGAACCTTCATGGTTTTGTTCGAGTGAGGTACAGATAAAGAATGGCACTCTCATGATGCTGAGAACACTAAGGGTTAGAGTGGGCTATGGCGGGGGAAGGACTAATAGGAGCACAGTACTGGTGGGGGAAGAAGGATGTCGTTTTCTGGTTGTTAAATCCACATTAGTTAAATGACGGTTATCACTTTACGTTGAAAGCATTTGACCTTTAACCTGGGTAAACACGGACTCAAATGCCTTACTCGACCGCCAGCTTCTCTATAAATTACTTGCATTATCACGACAGTTACTACTAATTACTTGCAATTATCATTACATTTATTGCCATTAATTACGTCCTAAATATTCAAGACATGTGCTTAAGTGAATGGTTTGTCTACATGAGGGGGCTAGGAAAATAGGGTGGTTTATTTACTTAGGAGATCGGAGAATTTACCCGAAACCCGTCTTCGCCCACTGTGTAGACACGCGGGATATTATGGTGAGAGCGTTGATTGCGTGGGCAGCCTTTATCCGCAGCAGTATTAGGTTCTTCGTTCGGTTTTACAACGTGGTTGGAACACGGGGCAATCAACATCCACTTTCTCTTTATCCATCCATATCTACATGCTGTCTGTCTCATTCCTTTTCTACTAATTAAATAGTATTATGGGTGTTAATATGAATATAAGATTATTTTTTCTGCTTTTTGTAAATGTGTGGTCATGTTAAGTTATGTGGTACGTCGAAGGGCATTGGCATCCAAAATTAAACCAACATACCGCTATTTCCCCGTCCTGTGTCCAATTCACGATATAACCATACGAACTCTCAACAGATGTCAGTGCAGTGGTGTTCTGCTCGGAAGATGGCATTCCAGTCAATGGACAACCATGCCAAAGATGACGTCAGTGCATCTATCAAACGAAATAGTGTTTTCCGTGTGTCCCACATTCACTATCGCTGTGTACACAGTCACAGACGGTTCCGTATGGCACAGAGAAGACGCCTACCAGACTCTCTGCGATGGAGGGCCATAGAAAGAATGGAAGCAAAAAATGATTCAAATGGCTTTGAGCACTATGTGACTTAACTACATAAACCTAACTAACCTAAGGACATCACACACATCCATGCCCGAGGCAGGATTCGAACCTGCGACCGTTGCGACTGTAGCGCCTAGAACCGCTCGGCCACTCCGGCCGGCAGGAATGGAAGCAGGCAGTAGCTAACTGATGTGGCCCGATGGCTTAGTGTGATACGTTGTTTTTTCTCAGATATGGCGACAATTTCATAGAGATCGAAACTGTATCCCAAAGGACAGGGCAGAGCCGACCACGTGTGACATCAGAAAGAGAAGACCGTTATTTGGCTGCAAGGGCACGACGGTGCCGCCTTAGTACTGTACGGCAACTGGTATCTCACCTCGTAGCATGCACTAGACGTGTTGTATAGAGGCAAAAGATGTACAGAAGGCTTCCGCAGAGTGGCTTTTATTGTCGGAGACGTGCTGTTTTGTCTATCTCTGACGCATCTTCATAGAAGGGAACATCTTGAGTAGACCGTCAACATGCCACCAGAACGGTCGAACAGTGGGCCAATATTATTCTCAGAGATGAGTCCCGATTTGGTCTGAAGAGTGATTCTCTACGGATTCGCATGTGGAGATAATGTGGAACACGGTTTCAGGACCCAAAAACTGTGGAAAGAGACCGATATCGAGGAAAATCCTAACAGTGTTGGCAGGGATTATGTTCACTACTCGAACACCTCTTCAGGAAATTATATGAGTGAATCGGCAAGGTTTAACTGCTGTCAGGTATCGTGGCGAGGTCTTGGGATTCATGTGCAGTTGTTGCGAGGTGCTGTGAGCCCAGACTTAGAGCTGATCATCGATAATATTCGTCCTCTTCGTCCTCATAGAGCACCGGTGGTAGATTTTTTTTTTTTTTTTTTGGAAACAGAAGATATTGCACGCATGGCGTGGCCTGCTCGCTCTTTCGATTTGAATCCCATAGAGCATCTCATGGGATGCATTAGGAAGACGGGTTGCTTCACGTCAGCTTCCACCAACTACTTTCCAGGACTTGCAAGCAACTCTGCAGGAAGAATGGGCGTTATTGCCTCAACATGAGGTTGATGACACCATTCACAGCATGCCGCGTCGTTGTCGGGCGTGTGTTGCTGCCAGAGGTTGTCCGATCCCGATCAAACAGTTGTCGGAATGTGTGTGCAATTGCATTAAGTTGGAAAAACGAAGACCATTTTTGTCTACCGTTATATATATTGCAGTTGTTTACGCTCTTTTCCTACTTTACTATCACCGGTTTATACTATTTTGCGGCAAAATAAACGCAACCTTGCAAAATTTCCGTCTGTTCCTTTAATTGTCTGCACCAGAGTACGTCATGAAACTTTTTGTTTATTTTGTAATACTTACTCTGGTCTTTGTTTAAATCCCCACATGTATACACTTAACAACTTCTTTCTGCAGAGAAGTACATTCGGTTTCATTAAATTTCAAGAGGAAAGAGAATGATCCGCTTTCAGCAAAGAAATATTTTATTTTTAAATGAAATTTTCAGCTAAGAAGGTAAGTTAGCGTTTTAGTGACGGAAACGCTGATATTTAGCTACTATACTAGCTCATTTCAATTTATGAGGTGTTTTAAGATATAACGTGGAAGTATATTTGCATTACACGAAGTAAATCTACAGAGATGTGGGGTAGCTACATGAGATTTGTTGCAAAGGTTTTGGTTTGAAATTATTTTATTTCACCTTGAGTTAAATACCCTTTTCATCTTTCCGTTGCCCTGTGAGAAAGTTCCTGGTGACTACAGCATATAAGATAAAACTTCATGTTGTTGTTCACTTATGGGTCATATTTCATTTAAAGAAGAATGTTTCAGGGTATTAAAACTCTGGTCATGGTAACTCATGAAGCCACAAGTTAAAGTTTAATGTAATGATGCATTTTCAGTCTTTGTTCTTGACGCCCTCCCATTGGCAGGCCCCTCTCAAATTCAAGTGGGGGAATAACTTTGAATCTTTTGCCACTGCTGAAGTCATCATGGCACTTTTTGTCACAGGCCACTTACTCCCGAAGCACAGGCAGTTTTCATCACAAAACACAACAGTCCACCACCCTGACCTCCAATGAGTTCTCGCTTGACACCACTGAAGTCAATGGCGGTGGTTTGAGGCCAGTGGGCTGCACACTACAGAGCGTCTGGCTCGGAGATGTCCTTGAAGTAACCAGTCTGTAACAGTTGCTGAAATTGTTGTTGCAGATGCACTGAAAGCCCCCCACCAATAATTATTTAACATTGAACATTTCTAGAAGGTTCTATAAAGTTCTCGTATTGTAATGTTTGTTAATTCCAAAATATTCTTTGTCCGTATATGTAGCGGGACTCTCCGTCCACGAATTTAGTTCTTTTCTGCTCTGTCTCTACACTGCTGCTCGCAATTAACGTGCTTTCAGTTCTATGTCTCGTACTTCATTGGCGACACTGCATTATGATTTGGACTCGACTCTGGTTACGACTCAGCAATATTATAACTCTGCTCTTAATGCACAAAAAGCAGCATTTCCAAACTGTTCGTTTACAATGCTTTTCTCCAAATAGCATTATGACAGCTGACTAACTGTAGGAATTGTATACAGCAATAAGAATGAAACGTCCAGCGCCTGAAGAAAGCCTTAAACGCGGTTAAGGGGCTCTGGAAATGTTCCAAATAATGAAATGTTCAATTTTTACATTTTTTCATTTTAAAAATCTACACTTTCCTCTTTCAATTGATACATAATTTATTCAGTTTGGAGGACTACAACTATTTTTAAAATATTTTTAAATGTGTTCCGCATGGTCGTGATCGACTGTGGCGCTGTTAAACTGCAGTCAAACGTTGTACTCATGAATCTACCTGCTGATCGTGTACATTTTAATGATGTGTTACAAAACAGGTGTTGTGGCTAACGTGTGATTGTTCGATATATAACGTTCTATCGACTGACGTGTATTTCATGTTTATTTACTCCTTCGTAATCCTGGGAATATTCGTGGAGAATTCTGTTCATTGAAGTCTCTGATTTATTGAAGGATAATCATGGGTAAACGTAAAGTGACTAGAAATCTTCTGAAGGCTTTTAAGAAAAGGAGAAATGTTGGAAAGCCAAAGGTAAATGTTATTACCGTAAACAATAAAGACGATAACCAAGTGTATGAAGCTACCCTTGCTGGTACACCTGTCCATTGCAGTCAAAGTGAAAAAGAAAGTACTTCTCAGAAGAAGCTTGGTTTAGTTAGTGAAAAGTATGAATGTGTTATGGGCGAATCTGATGTGAGTGAAATATTTGATATGTCAGTTTTCAACGGAACTTTTTCAATCTGTGTAAGATGTATTCAGTGTAGTGAAGTCGGTCTGCAACTCTGTATAAAAAATCGCGTAGGACATGCCAGTGAAATGGAACTGAGATGTGGTAAGTGTTCATTCATGGCCACTTTTTGGTACAGTTCTGCAGTAACTCCAAATTAAGAAAATGGTACCAAAATCTATAAACGCATCATTAGATTTCCTTACGCCTTGTGTACAGTTGGTAAGGTTGCTACTGCAGGTGCAGTTTTCTTTGGCATGATGAATGTTCCAATTCCCCAAACCATGTTTACGAAATATAATAGATTAGTAATATCCTAAGTAGAAGATGTCTGTATAAAATGTATGAAGAAAGCTGTGGAAGAGGCAGTAATAGAAAACAGTGGTAACAGAGACTTGACTGCAGCATTCGATGGTACCTGACATAAACGGGGACAAACATCTCTTCATGGTGTAGCATGTGCCCCAAGTATGTATAGAGGGAAAATTTTAGATGTGGCTGTAATATTTAACTATTGTGTCCACAAAAAATAAAGGTAAACACGAAAATAACTGCACAGCTAACTATAGTGGAAGTAGTGGATTGGAAGCGGCTGGTGTTGCTAGTATATTTCACAGTGTCTATGAAATGAGGAAGACTGGGCTCTTTTTTCTTTATAATTTTTCAACCGATGAAAGTTCCCATCATTACTTGTGTCCCATAGGAGAAAACAGTTGATATAAGTGCAATAAGGGATCGCTATCTGGTGAAGTGTACACTCATAAACATAGTCTGCGTGATGCGTTAATGGAGGTGAGAAAACCTATTTTCAGAGAGGTAGCGGCACCTGAAAAAGTGTGTTCTGGGAAAAACTCAAAAGCCCAATGAAAGTGTAAATAGTGTTATATGATCAAGACTCCCTAAGATTGTGTTTGTTGGAATAGAAACATTTCAGTGTGGCGTGTATGATGCTGTTGCTACTTTCAACTAAGGTGTAAAGTATTTTGAAATACGGGAATGAAGATAGGTTTCAGCATGGTACGAACGATGCTTGCTTTATACAAGGAACATCTTCGGACTGTTGGCAGGGCTGTAAACAGCCTAGAAGTACAAGCCAGAGTTAACAGGAGAAGGACAAAGAGGAATGTGGAGGAGGAGTTTGCAGAAGATGAACATAACCTATCCTATGGACCTGGAATGCATTAAAAAGGTAATCCAAACTTTATTGCTCGATTCCCAAAAGTTTTGTTTTTTCATACAAACAATATGTTTTCTCAGGATCTACAAAACCAATTTGTTTCAAATTTTCCGCTAATGTTACAAAGTCCCTTCTGCGTAATTTAACACAGCCTTTTTCCAAAAACCTGTACATTGTTGAATTTATAAACAAAAAGTGGCACAAAAAGTAGTGAATTTTCGTTACAATAGAAAAAAATTAACCTCTAACAACTGAGCTCAAAATTTTAAATAATCCTGTGATAAGTTGTAGTCAATACTCCAAATAATAACCTGTAAGAACTTCAATTTCCTAGCCCAAATACTTTCTGAGAAAACATGCAATTTATAAGCGCTACTTTAACATTGAGACGATAGGGCTTTCTGGGGCCCCCTTAACTGCCGTATAGTGTAAAAAGGCCGAAAGGAAATTCGCAGTGAAATCCATTACGTCACTAGCGATAAGCTTCTAATTTTCATAATATCAAATACGCGTAGTCAAAGAGAGTAAGAAGAATTTTACAGAGTCCTGAAAAATCTAACAAGGGGACCCTCCATACTGTAAATCACGGATTTTGATACTCTTCAAATATGTTGTAGAGGCACTTACCCTGAGTACCTGGCTACACGGGTTTTAGCGACGGGCCTTGGTTTTTGAGAAAATCGATTTTGATGTTCATTACGCGCTTTGTATACCCGAAACATTTCACATGTTCCGAGCAATTCAGCGTAGCGCAGCTGTCCAGGTTCACGGCTACCGTACTGGAAGTACCGTGTTCGAATCCTGCTCCCACATGTTTTTTTTATGCGTGCAAGAACCGTCCGGAAAATTTGCTCCTAACATTCAAAAACTAGTAGATGAATTAACTGGGAAATACAGAAATGTAGTCGTGTCCTGCACGAAATCCGGGAAGTTCACGAAATTGGTGTACGAAGAATTTTTGCGTTCTGTAGTTCTTCCGTACGTGGGACAGAAAATGTTTTTGTACATTTTCGATTCGTGGAGAGGGCAAACCGGTTCAACTTTATACGATCATCTATTCACTGATGGAAGGAAAGCGAGCACCTGCACCCTAAAAGTGGTCTCACCAAAGCGCACTCCTTACTGCCAGTCCTGCGGTGTTTGTTTTTACCGACAGGTGAAAATCTTCACGAAAATTATTCAGAATGCTCCCGACTTGATGAAAGACAATAGAGTAATCGCTTCTAGGGGAGAATCGATAAAATTACATTCGATAGTCCTACATCAATTCAGTGCTCCTAATTTTGAAAGCAGGATTAGATACGCATGGTTCGCATCGAAATTAGCGGATGAAAGAGAAATCTTTTTGTTTGCAAAAGAATTGTGTTTCCCGGCGTCGCTCATGAAGAAACAGTGCGCCTGCAAGACGGTTGCTTTCATAAAATGCATGTGGTGCTGCGAAAATTTGTTCTTCGGTTGTTTCTGTGATAAGCATCACCCACAATATCGTTCGGGTACATTAAGCAATGTGGACGATGAAAAATAAGATTTTGTAATATTGTATGACAGAAAGAATTAATAACTCAATATATCTTTATAATTTCGCACCTCTTACACTGTTTGTCGATATTCTTGGAAATAAAACTGAAAAATTCGGTCGATTTTGAAAAAAAATGTCCACGAGCACGTTTCGAACATGGTACCTCCAGCGCGGTAGTGCTACGCTGACTTGCTCGGAATACACGTAAAGTTACGGGTATACAGAGCATGTAATAAACTTCAAAATCGATTTTCTCAAAAACCAAGGCCCGTCGAGAAAATACCGGATAGCCAGGTACTCAGGGTAAGTGCCTCTACAACATGTTTGAAGAGCATCAAAATCCGTGATTTACAGTATGGAGGGTCCTCTTGTAAGTTGCGCAATACAGATTTTATACATTCCATTAAAGCATTTTTATAGTAATCTCCATCATTTATTTTAATTAAACTTACATTGCTCACAGTGTTCATCATGTTCATGTTCGTTTTTGGAACACAACCTACGACCAGCTCAGAGGCAGAAGTGCTGACACTTTCTGCAGGACCTGACCATCATTTTGCAACACGATGCTCAAGCACGTACAGTGCAAGCTGTTACCGATTTGTTTGACTGATGGGGCTGCTACGTGCTATACCACCTACGGCACTCCCCTGACTTCAGCCCTCGTAAGTTCAACTCGATTTATAAACAGAAGGAAATACTTCACGGCATTCACTTCAGAACTGCTCCAAATTCGTCGGGCTGTAGACCGCGCCGCTCGAACTGTCAACGCAACTGGCACTGCTAAGAGTATTCTACGACTTACACATCGCTGACAACGGGTTGTACACAATGCTGGTGACTTCTTTGAAGGTCAGTAAAACTTTGAAACACGTATCTTTTTTGTACGAACTGTAAACAAATAGTTGCGGCTATTAAAGTTCCAACCCTCGTATAAGATTAGATAAATGTTGCATGATGTGCTACCATCTCCTGTAGAACAGCGTCTATATCATGTGGAAGAGCAAACCAAAGACTGCGAAACGCTTAGAAGATGTATCAAACCACGAAATTCCCTGTCCCCGTGTAGCGTATTGCTGTGGGGTATTAGATTCTTACCAGAATGATAGGCTTCTTAGAGAAGGACACAGCCGGTTTATATCGCCATCCTTACCTATCACAGCTCTCACTCATGCTCCATCTGTAGTAAACGTCCCAGAACACATCGTTTTAGGCGCGTAGACCAAGTTTATGAGTTTGTGTAATCGTTTTCCACGTTAAATAACTATCGGGTGACAGAAAATTTATCTCCTTGGATGTATGCCAGCCTCTTTCTTCCCTACATTTTTGTGTGTAGAACTAGAGTTTCTAGCGCTTTAGCAAACGAATGAATGATTGCTTACCAGTTGCTACCACAACAGTAGCATACAGCAGGAGGTATATTGTAAACACTGCTCGCTAATATGAAAAATACGTAACAGTAGTTCTGTATAATAATTGTATAATTTTTGCTGGAGACTGTGTTAACAATCTACATATAGTTTAAAGGTCTTCAGCGTCTGCAACGCGTAATTCTACAGCAGTCAACTTTTGTGTGTCCTTATTACCGCCAACAGTCAAACTGCAGAACAAGGTTTTTAATAGGAAATGGTTAAAGTCCGCTCGACACATTGGTTCCTTTGTGTATTATCTATCTCGATACAGAATTTTGATGCATTGTATACCACTTCAACAAGGCTCAGGTTTAACATAGCACTTACATATAATATTTATGTCGGTCTGTGCGGCAGTCTGTGTTAACGAAGATTGTCTACGCTATGCCCATTACTTCAGTCGAGTATTGCGTTGTGGTAGTGCCTCCCACCGCTAATGTTCCATTAAAGCTACAATCACCTATGGAATATGCACCCTCAACTTCCATGCTACTGATTTTGGCTGTCTTAGGTGTACTGTTCCCACATTGCGCAGAACTTGTTAAAAGATGATATTGACCCTGATATTCTATCACTATCACTTTGACAGGATTCAAATGGCATATTTTTAGCCCTGTGGAAGACCGTCCATTCCACAAACAGTGCCATTGTCTCTAAATACAACGTTTTAGCGTTAAATTATGATTGCTTTATGTTGACCGGTTTTTTCAAAGAAAGTGTTAAGATCATGATGTAATCATATTAAGGAATGACTTATCTTGGTATTACCAGTCTCTATATAGAATGTCAATTGTGTGGTGTCTCACTGTAGTAAAAAACAGCTCTATGCTTTATTTTTGCTAAATCCACAATAGGATTTCTAAGACAACGAAAACTATACAGAATATCCAAACCATCTACTATCTTCTTTGTCTGAAGTATCATGTGAACTAAAATATACATAGCAAAGAACCTTGAAACTATCATTTTGCTGCAAGTACATCGATTTGTATTTACAATAAATTCAGATGTCCTGCATTCCCATTTCCTACGTGGATTTTTCCATATATTTCCAATATTTTGCAATATTTTTCATATTTTTCAATACTTTCTGCGCTTTTGCGTATGTTTTTACATATTTTGTGTATATTCCTCCACGAAGCAGGAGATAATTTACAAACTGTCTGCAAGACTACTGATGCCTCTTCTTCCAAAAGATAACCCATCAAATCTTCCATCAATACACAATGCTAACTGCTAAAGCTGACCCTTACATACACTAAAACACACATAGTTTGTGGTAGAGGAGGGATACTGGCTTTAGCTATCTTAACTACAGCCTTATTTGTACTGATTATGAGAAAATCTTACTCCAAGATCACCTAACAACGATGACAACCATTTGTGCTTTCCCAAATGTTGATGTTTCAGATACGGTCCAACTTTGGCTTAAAAGATACAAGATGTACATAACACATGGAAGTAATGTTTGGGATACTAATCAACTGCTGCTAGCAAAGCTTCTATGTATAACTTTATACTACTGTAAACATACAGCCCAACTGCGCTATTTGTGTGTGTCTGTTTCTCACAGAGGGTAGGTTTGGGATGAGGGTTGGTGGTGGATCCATCTGCATTGTATCTGGGATAATGGCTGGATGTGGATCCACCTGTGTTATTTCCAGGGAAGTGTCCAAAGGTGGACTCCCTCACATTATATCTGAGGATAGCATCAGGAAGTGTTTGGAAAGATCCATCAGCTGGGACTGAACCTAGGCACCCCTGAAAGACAACAATACACGCACACACAAAAATAGCGTAGTTGGACTATGTATTTACGATAGGATAAAGTTAGTTCCGTCAACATTATTGCCATCTTTCAGATGTATGTGTCAGATGGAAATAATGTTTGAGAAACAATGTTGTATCTTTAGAGGCTTTGACGCCCATAGTTGGACAAATATGTTTACCCAACATACAGAAAGGTACAAATAGATGCCGTGATTATTAGGTTAGCATGGAAGTAGATTTTGTAAGAATTATTACACATGAAACTGTATTTAAGATAGCTAAAGTCAGCACTCTAACTCCGCCACAACCTATATGGGTTTTAGTGCATATAAAAGTTGGCTTTGGCAGTTAGTACTCTGCGCTGCTATGATATGGAAAATGTGGAAAAACTAGGAAAAATATAGTACTCGTAGAAGATAAGTATGTGTCTGTTATATTCTGAGTAGTTTGGATTGCATTAGAGATCCTCTGGTGGGGTTAGCAAAAATGAAATATGATTGTATACTCACGCAAAGGATCAGGCTCTTTTCTTTGTTAAAGTGGGGCACCACACATCTGGCATTCTGTATAGACACTGTTAACATTTAGATATATCAGTTCTTAATATGATAACATCATAATCCCAACACCTCTCCAAAAAAATTTTCAACGTTAGGGAATCGGGGTTTTAATGCTAAAACATTGTACCGACAGACAATAGGACCATTTGTCAAATGCACAGCTTTCTGCAGGATTAAAAAGATGCCATTTTATTCCTCTCAGAGAGCTATTGGCAAAACATTTAGGTCTGCCTGATCTGTTAACGAGTGCTCCGTAGTATGGGAATAGCACTACAGAGGAGAAATATCTGATTCTGTTCCCACACGAAACATCAGTAACATACCAGTCATAATTTTTTGGGTACACTGATTTACTGTAATATTTAGGAAAAGAAAATAATTATACACAGGAAGAAAACGTAATTTGCGGCATAAGCACAGAATGTTAATATAAGCACTAAATATAGGAGAGAGATGACACAACATACACATCTAGAAAGGAAGCATCATATAGAGGCAGTAATCATAATTTATGGGAATGACCTTGTCACAGTGGTAGCACTGATCCCCATTAGATCTTCGAGGTTAAGTGCTGTTGGCCTTGGCTAGCACCTGGATGGGTGACTCTTCAGGTATGCTAAGCGCTGTTAACAAGCGGGATGCCTTCAGCCCTTATTGGGCCAATTCGGAAGCTGCTTGATCGGGAAGTAGTGGCTTCGGTTACGAAAGCTGATGACTTCGGTTACGAAAGCTAACAACAACTGTGTGCTGGCCACAGGCCCCTCCGCATCCGCATCCAGCGATGCCTTCAGATGAGGATGACACAGCAGTTCGTTGGTACAGTTGGGCCTTCTGAGGCCTGTCTAGACAGACAGAGAAAGAGAGAGAGAGAGGAGAGAGAAACGAAATTTATAGTAGAAGCTGTAGGGCATTAAAATGAGCATTAGAAACAGCAAAAGGATGACATCACGTATATATATTTCAATAGTGGAAAGATGGGACATTCCAGAGGCAGAGTGGCTACTGAAAGCTGGAGAAAAAATTCTCTCAGAATTCCAAGTGTGAGGAGAAAGATGGTGTCAAGAAGATCCTGATAAATTAGTGGTGAGGAGCAGTAAGGTGGGGGGGCGGGAAGGAGAGCAGCATACCACAATAATGACTTTTATTTCCTCTCAGCTGAGCTATATACCAGTCGTAAGCAGTAGTTTAACTGCAGTTTTTAAAAGTTGATAATCTATGTGGAATAATTTTCTTATAATTAACATTATTAAGTATTTTAAAATTTGTGGTTTATAAAACTGATTAAAATCCAGTTTTAGTGCTAGGTTAAAAACACAGAATTCCCCGAGATTTCATGAACTTCCTGAAATTCTCCGAGATTTCCCTGGTTTTTCCAAGTAAAATATAATTCCCAGAGAATTGCAGGTTTCTCATCAGAATCGCATTGTGTCAAGACAAAACTGCCAGATCCCTTACGTGTGGGCAATACTTCATTAGCAGTAGGGATGTCAGGAAAAACATAACAAGAAAGCCTTGGAAACCATTTCGAGGGATTAAAAAAAACCAATGGATTTGTCATACAAAGTGGAGTTGGCTGACGTTAAACTGCATGTCGTAATAGATCAGGTGCCTGGAGTATAGCATTAGCTTTGAGTAGACGTTTATCACCTTATGGAAAAGAATATAACACAAAACTTTGATGGGATTTTTTACAAAATGGGATGTGTGACTACCCGATATCAAACCATGACTTCTGCGTGTAAGAGGAAGACTGTCTAGGAAGTTGTTACACCTTCCTTGGCTGATTACCATAGCAGAAGCTACAGTTTCTACCTAAGGAATGGACTATGTTACTAACTCTGTGGAAGCCGGTCTGAGAATATAAAATGACAACAAAAAAGATGGTGGTGTAAATTATATGCAAACTCCAGCGAAAGTGACACTATCTTATACACAAATGTCATATTAAGCTAGAGAAATATATTTTTGTCAATCCAGAACGGTGATCTCCACAGTACTGTCAAATTTAGAAATTACAAGTTAGGATTGGTTCCTACAAACAGTGTTATACCACAGGTCTTATGAAAACTGAACTATCCAACTTAAACCGTTCCCTATTAAAGATTTCATATACATAGATCTACGCATATTGTAGACCAGAAATTTATCTGGAAAGATTGACCACTATTTATATCTTCATATAGATAGAGCTACACATACTGTCGACCAGAAATTTATCTAGAAATGTTGACCTGTGTAGAAGCACACTTTCCAGACAATTAGCACTGAGTAACTGTTATGAACTATGAAATGCCTGTCTATGCTTTTAATTATTTGCCTGTAAACTATGTGGAAATATATATTACACGTCCTTTTCCATTGCTCTGCTGGAGTACCAGCTATTCCTCGCAAACAAACTGCGTTTTAAAATCAGGAGGATGGAAGTAGAGGAAGGGTGGCAATACCAAACAGCAGTATTGCACTAAAAAAGGGTGTTTTAAGACCTGGTGTAGACGAATTTTGTTAATATAGACTTCAACACAGATGATATATGTGTTACATATAACTGCTATATTAAGGCTGGGGAAACATATTTTCCTCAGTGCAGACGTGTAAGTAATTGACTTGCTCATAAATAACTGTTATATTATATCCCACACACATCTCACAAAATGACCGCAACAGGAGAATATAGTAAATATGGGGGCTTACCGACAATCATTCTTCCCACTCTCTCAATTACCAAAGAAGTGGGTTAAATAATGTAAATACTGTCCACCTCATATCGTAAGGTGGGATGTGGATGCTACGAATCTGATTTTAGGTAGAGACGAAACCTGGTAACCTTGTAAGTATGCTGTTTAGGTTTTTATATTGGTAACGCCACGTAGCGCTCTGTATGAAAATCACTGGCTGTGCTGTGTGCAGTCTGTGGCTGGTTTGCATTGTTGGAATTTGCTATTGTAGTGTTGGGCAGTTGGCTGTTAACAGCGTGTAGCGTTGCGCAGTTGGAGGTGAGCCGCCAGAAGTGGTGGATGTGGGGAAGTGAGATGGCGGATTTTTGAGAGCGCGTGATCTGGACGTGTGTCCATCAGAGACAGTACATTTGTAAGACTGGATGTCATGAACTGATATATATAATATGACTTTTGAACAATATTAAGGTAAATACATTGTTTGTTCTCTAGCAAAATCTTTCTTATTCTAACTGTGCCTATCAGTAGTTAGTCCCTTCAGTAGTTTGAATCTTTTATTTAGCTGGCAGTAGTGGCGCTCGCTGTATTGCAGTAGTTCGAGTAACGAATATTTTTGTGAGGTAAGTGATTTTTGAAACGTATAGGTTAATGTTAGTCAGGGCCATTCTTTTGTAGGGATTTTTGAAAGTCAGATTGCGTTGCGCTAAAAATATTGTGTGTCAGTTTAAGCACAGTCATGTATAATTGTTCAAAGGGGACGTTTCAACCTTTTTGAAGAAAAACGGTCATGGGAAATGTATTGTTTTCACTCCAGCTTCCGTAAGACCGTTGTACAGGGAAATCGCCGTTTTTATGTATATATGCATATGTATATATATGCATATGTATATATGCATATGTTATTTCGAATACGAACCGCCCTAAGCAAGATTATTAAAACAAAGTAATTTACAATAAAAAAGCTGTATTGCGAAGAGGATTTACTACCCACGCGGATAGTTGTGCGTTTTGAAGCACCACTTCAGGGGTGCAGAGATGCGCCAGACCTGGATCGAAATTGCTCAGCAGATTAACGATAAAGATGTGCCAGCCAGAGTGGACGTGGTGAATAATGGGTTCCACAAACAGTTCGAAAATTTTCGTCCCCTTTCACATATATAACACTGTTCACAAATAGACAGGGTACACATATATCCTCCTGGGGGTAAAGAAGTATTGACAGAAAGGGTATCTGGCCACCCCTTAGATCATATAAGCAACATCCGATCATAACTATGCTGACACTGTGTCATTTAGGGACAAAGATACGCCGGCCGCGGTGGCCGTGCGGTTCTAGGCGCTTCAGTCCGGAACCGCGGGACTGCTACGGTCGCCGGTTCGAATCCTACCTCGGGCATGGATGTGTGTGATGTCCTTAGGTTAGTTAGGTTTAAGTAGTTCTAAGTTCTAGGGGACTGATGACCTCAGATGTTAAGTCCCGTAGTGCTCAGAGCCATTTGAACCATTTGACAAAGGTACAAAGAAAACAAGAGGATTGTCAAACGTTTATACTATTAATTAAACATATAAAATTTGTGTTACACAGCTGATTTATTGATACAGTCATTTGTGTGGGGTATAATATCGCATGGAAATGTAAAAATGGTGTAGCATTCCAATACTGTAACATTTAAAAAAAGTGCAATGGGCAACGTACTGTCACTGACTCCCCTTTCCACATGACCGTTGTGCAGAAAGTAATCCCCACATTTCCATGATACAGATGTCATTTGCAATGCGGAACACCCTACTGCAGAGTAATGTTATTATAAAAGGGTAGGTTATTACAAAAAATGCTATATTGACAAGGAGATACACTATTAGTGAAAAGTATAAAATCTGTGTTGTGCAACTAACTATTTGACACAGTCTTAACATGAATCATAGAATTGTCTGGTAGAGCTGCATGGTATTTTACAATGCAATAATATACGCATTTTTTAAGACCCTAATTGCCATAGAGCATTGTGGTCCTCTGGTATTCATTATAACTTTGTTGCAAAATAATGACTCATTTCTGGAAAAGTATCACATAAGACCTGAACCCACTATCTGCTTGTAGTGAAATTGAGGTAGATAGTTCCTGCGAAATAGTATGGGTAGAAGTTGGACCTGGCAATCGGACTAAACTATTAACTGGATCGTTTTACCGATCCCCCGAATCAGAAGATATATTTACTGAACAGTTTCAAAGAAACCTTGAGTCTGATTTCAAATAGGTACCCCACTCATACAATTACAGTCGGTAGTGACTTCAGTCTACTCTTGGTATGCTGGAAAAATTATATACGTTTCAAGCCGGAGGCAGGCATAAAAAGACATCCGAAATTGTACTGAATGCTTTCTCAGAAAATTATTTTGAACAATTAGTTTATGAGCCCACTCGAAGCGTGCATGGTTGCGGAAACATATTTGACCTTTTAGCAACAAATAATCCTGCACAAATAGCGAGTTTCGTGACGAATACAGGGATTAGCGACCACAAGGCAGTTGCCGCTAGGCTGAATACTGTAACACCTAAACCATCAAAAAGAAACACAAAATATATCTATTTAAAAAAGCTGATTAAAATGTGCTTAACGCCATTTTAAGAGACAGTCTTCACTTCTTCCGTTCTGATCATGTAAGAGTAAAAAAGATGTGGAATGATTTCAAAGAGAAACTATCGACAGCAATTGAGAGATATATACCACATAAATTAATAAGTGATGGTACTGATCCCCCATGGTACACAAAACGGGTCAGATCGCTGTTGTAGAAGCAGCGAAAAAAGTGTGCCAAATTTAAAAGAACGCAAAATCCCCAAGACAGGGAAAGTTTTTAAGAAGTTAGAAATATACCGCGTACTTTATTGCGAGATGCTTTTAATAATTTCCACAACTAAATTCCGTCTAGAAATCCGGCAGAGGACCCAAAGAGATTCTGGTCACACATAAAGCACACCAGTGACAAGACGCGATCAATACCTTCACTGCGCGATAATAATGGTGAAGTCACTGATGACAGTGCCACTAAAGCAGAGTTATTAAACAGGGTTTTCCGAAACTCCTTCACTAAAGAAATCAAAGTAAATATTCCTGAATTCCAATAAAGAACTACTGCCAAGATAAGAAACATAGAAGCAGATATCCTTGGTGTAACAAAGCAGCTTAAATCACTTAATAAAGCCAAGGCCTCCGGTCCAGATGTATACCAGTCAGGTTCCTTTCAGAGTATGCTGATACAATAGCTCCATATTTAGCAATTATTTACAACCATTTGCTCACAGAACGATCCGTACCTAAAGACTGGAAAATTGCTCAAGTCACACCAACAACCAGAAAGGGAAGTACGAGTAATCTGTTGAATCACTAAAGTCGATTGGCAGTAGGGTTTTGGAACATATACCATATTCGAATATTATGAAATACCTTGAAGAAAACGATTTATTGACACATAGACAGCACAGATTGAAAAATATCATTCTTGCGAAAAACAACTGGCTCTTTATACTCTTGAAGTAATCAGTGCTATCGGCAATGGATGTCAAATTCATTCCATATTTTTAGATTTACAGAAGGCTTTCGATGCTGTTCCTCACAAGCGTCTTCTAACCATACTGCATGCCTGTGGGACATCGCCTCAGTCGTGTGACAGGATTCGTGATTTCCTGTCAGAAAGGTCACAGTTCATAGTAATAGATGGAAAGTCATCGAGTAAAACAGAGGTAATATTTGGCGTTCCCCAAGGAAGTGTTACAGGCTCTCTATTGTTCCTGATCTATATTAATGACATAGGAGACAATCTGAGTATCCGTCTTGTAAGGTGGCAGATTAAATGAAGGTCAATTTCGCATCTTACATGAGAGTTTTTATACATCGTAACGGGAGGTGAATATGACACCTAACTTATTTCGGCGGGAAACGAGCAGCTTTGCCTATAAGTATGTAATACAAAGGGATGACACTCAATCGATGGTATTAACACACCGACCTGCATGTCAGTGAGCAAGATGTGGAACAAGCAGCTAGAGGATACGTTTTGTTTGGAAACAGGCATGAGCAGGCGCAAAGGGCACACCATGGTCGGTACAACGGAAAGCTTTTAGGGGGCGTTCGACAGTGAGAATCAACGAATGGGCACCAGGAGACTCATGCAGGAAAGCAAGTAGCGGGCCACTGGAGTGGGATGGAAAGAAGCTTTAGAAAACTGCATTTCGGAACTTGCAAATGGATATGAATAAACCGGTGATGCAGTTGATCATGTGAACAGCATGTGGTATCCTCATGCCGCATCCATGTAACTTTTAGGCACCTGGAGTGGGCACAAAATGTCCGATTGGCGGAAACTAGCTAGGAAGGAGTGAAGTGCCGAGATTTAGATGCAGTTTAATAGTAGGGCTTACGTGATTGGTAGAGAGAGTTTCCACAAAATAAGAGGAACACTTCTATTGGTCGGAAAAAGCCATGACATGGAGTATGAAAGGAACCATGTGGGGGACAGCTTTGCTACGAGGAACAGGTGACCGAAATTTTTTAGAGGTCACTCTGCTCTGAACTGGCGTCAAGTGCAGAATGGGGCGCATAACGCTCTGTACGACGCAGAGGAGAAATTTGTGTGAACACTGCATGCACTGCGGCTGACATTCAGCTAGATATTAGCTGTTGCGTCGTTGAGCTCCAACTGTGGAGAAACGAACCAGCCACTTAGTTAATTGTTCTTGCAAGAAATGAGAGGGCAATGTAATATGCACGCAGTTTCAGCCCCTTACAGTCTTAGATTGTTTGCAGATGAAGCAGTCATTTACCGTCTCGTAGAGTCACCAGATGACCAAACCGAATTGCAAAATGATTTAGATAAGATATCTGTATGGTGCGAAAAGTGGAAATTGGCCCTAAATAAAGAAAAGTGTGGAGTTATTCACATCAGTACTAAAAGAAATCCGCTAAATTTCGATTACGCAATAAGTCACACAAATCTGAAGGCTGTAAATTCAACTAAATACTTAGGGATTTCAATTAGAAATAACATAAATTGGAACGATCACATAGATAATGTTGTGGGTAGAGCAAACCAAAGACTATGATTCATTGGCAGGACGCTTAGAAGATGCAACAGGACTACTAAAGATACTGCTTACACCACGCTTGTCCGTCCTGTTCTGGAGTATTGCTGTGCAGTGTGGGCCTCGCATCAGGTGGGACTGAAGGATGACGTCGAAAAAGTACAAAGAAGGGTGGCTCGTTTTGTACTATAGCGAAATAGGGGAGATAGTGCCACAGACATGATACGTGAATTGGAGTGGCAATCATTAAAACAAAG
Source organism: Schistocerca piceifrons (assembly GCF_021461385.2). NCBI lineage: Eukaryota > Metazoa > Arthropoda > Insecta > Orthoptera > Acrididae > Schistocerca > Schistocerca piceifrons. The sequence continues at coordinate 1,145,513,820 of NC_060138.1, forward strand.
GCGTTCTTCGTTGCGACAGAGTCTTCTCATGAAATTTCAATTGCCAGTTTTCTCCCCTGATTGCGAATACATTGTGTTGGCATCCACCTATATAGGGATAAATGATCATCACGATAAAATAAGAGAAATCAGGGCTCGCACAGAAAAATTTAAGTGCTCGTTTTTCCCGCTCGCCTTTCGACAGTGGAACGGTAGAGAGACAGCTTGAAGGTGGTTCATTAAACCCTCTGCCAGACACTTTACTGTGAATAGCAGAGTAATCACGTACAAGTAGATGTAGATGCGGATAGATGTAGATGCTACATGCAGTTACCAGTGGCACGCGTGGCCTCCTGGGTGCTTGGCGTTTGTGCGGACACAGGATTACCTTATTCTGAGGGGAGGGGAAGTCTCGCTCGCTGTACTGGGGACTAAGAGACGCGTAGTGTGGTGTGTGGAGCAGTCCAGTGTGGTTGCGCAGCACAGAGGCACCGTGCACAGAAGGAGCTGATCACAGTAGGTATTTTTTCTGTGCTTGTTTTAAATAAAGTGCTTACTTCTACCATTCTGACGCTATCCCCAAGGGTGCTGGTAGCAGCAGAAGTGCAGGAAGCTATTTGCAGTCTTATTTGTAGAAACTTTCCTATCCTGATTTCCTGCGTTATTTACATGTGTAATATGATCTTATAGTGTCTGATTCTTTCAAGGAATATGTATTATAATCTTATACAGTCTGATTCCTCTAAGGAATCTTCGTAGTAACATAATTGTGTTTAATCTACTAATAATAAAGGTATAAATTTCTTACGCTGATTCATAGTCTTGGTACATAGCAAGAGAATATTTGCTCAGTGTGATACTTGTTTAACATATGTTAAAGGTTAAAATATCACAGTGTGCTTATTGTTTAATGTGGGGTATCGGTGTACTTGTCAAAGTATCGCACTGTGGAAGCTGCTTAACATGTAAAATCTCTTATTTATGCGTGTCTTAGGATTGCTGTACCGATGTTGTCCTTAATCTCAAAGTTGTTAACCGTTCAGAAATAGATTTTGGTTGCTCTCAGAAGCTAAGAAGACTCTTTTGTACAGCGAATCCATCTCCATGCTCACGTCTTTCTCCAATTTCCCTCCCTTTCCAGAAAAAGGTGTAATTATCTTCACGCAGGCTGCCTGAGAGACGATTTTCGTGTAGTGCAGCCACATCAATGTGAAGACACAGCAGTTCTCTGTCGATTATGGCTGTTTTTCTGACAACAGTGGCAACATCTGTAGGATCATGTTTGGGTTACATAGTTCCGACATTCCAGGTCGCAAATCATTTTATTGAATTGTTGGTTTTGTTCATGTGAGCTACTTTATCGTTGTTTTTTCCAGGTGCCTCAGTGACCCATCTTGTATCAAGGACTGCGAGATGCTTGCGGCGCTATACACCCATAGATCCGCAAGGAGGAGGTAGAGTAGTACCTTACTGACTGGGGGCTGCCCAGCTTGAGGCGGGCGGCTCTCCGTGTTGCTATCTGAACGTTTTGCAGGTGCTGGTGGAGTGCATCGCCTGGGACATATTTAAAAACCACGAACTTGCCCAGCGTTCGTGGCTTTCTCTCGACCCAAACAATTGTTTCCACAAGAGTGGTGGGTCACTACGTGTGGAGTTGAGTGGGTTGCAGGAGTTGCCGACTTCTTCAGGTTGAACCCTACTGTCGCCTGTGGTACTCCGGATCCGTAGCCCCTTCCGCCAAAAACATCCGCCGTACCAAAGCCCTCCTTCTCCGGCGTAGCTGCCGTTGGGGCTTACCCACAACGTTGGGTTAGGGGTTGCTCATTGAACCACTCAGAAGACTGATGACAAACAAATCATTAATTACATCACAAGACTGAAATATTTTCAGTTAAGTAGGAAACTAGAGAAGGATGGTACATGTCACTACCTCTGTGGTTTGCTGTTACAGTTACCTGGCCAAAATGTTGTCATTCAACCTGAACGTGGTGTACACGAGAGAGCAAGTATTGTTTTATAAGTTGCACTGAAAGAGGTCTTTAAACTAATGTGAGGACTAGAGTTGTAAAACCATCATAGGCTACCGTACACTATCGTAAGTAAGCGATGACTACGGTAGCTTTCCTAGTAGCTTCGATCAGATAAGATCGTACCCGCATTACCTGTACGTTAGGTGTGTTGCACGCCTATCAGGCGTTATCTCACAACGATCGCTTTCTTAGCTCATGGCAGTCAGCATCTTACTAGGTTGCACTAAAAATCGGAAAAGGTGAAGCGTCTATAAACTCAGTAACCTACGGAACATTTTTGTTCTACACAGCTATCCTCCTGTCTGTTACTTAAAATTAAACAGTATAATAGCAAAATTGAAATGTTCAATGTTTAACTCAGGTTTTATTCCAAAATTGGTTGATTTGTAAAATAAAATGGAGGGATGTTGTAGTAAAAATAGAGAAAATAATACATATTTATCACATAGCGCTAGTAAATTCGATTTCCTCAAGAAAAAGGCAACATAAAAAAAACCACAAAACAAAAATATATCAAACAACGCTTCAGTACTTCGTTGAACTTATGTAAAACATACTCCTATTTCTGTTATTCATGAACAACTTTAGCATGCATCAATAATAACAGGAAACCCCAGCCTTCGATCATGACGAAGAATGTCCTGTTGAGAGCAAAATAACAACAATAATTAAATTTTGTATGTTTATGCATGTGAACTGTATTTGCATCAAAAATGGATAGCTTTGGTTACGTAAATGCACAGAAGTTACGCGCTCATAATTTTTAATAGTTATAAATGCAATTTATATCTCTAAGGCTATAAAACACACAATGAACTAACACTGAATGATGTACAGTTCTAATTGTGTGCAAAACAAACAACTACACAAACACGAAAGCAAAAAGAAGTCGTCGCTCCCAGTTTCTCTGTTCCACATACATTTATGTTTCTTCCGCTACCAATGCTACCAATATTTTCGGTATTAATGCCGTTTACCACGTTATTTATGTAGTGTATCGAAACTACCGAACCTTGGCTTTGAATGAGCGCAATTCTAGCGAGAGCAAATCACATCTGAACTGCCGTCAGAGTAGAGACGATGTTTTCTTGTTCAGATAGCAGATGAAGCACAACAGAGTTGAACAGAACTGGTTAAGTTATGTGTGAGTGTAAGCCCCGAAATGAAGTACGCTTAGCCAAATAGATGTATTATCAGTATATTGAAAGAGAATAGTAAAGATGAACAGCAAAGTTCTTCAAACTAGTTGAGAAATCCGTTCTGTCAGAATACGGGAAACTGTCATTCCAACTTTATCAGAGGGTGTGTTACACTGTTTGCGAGTCAGCTACATGTTTTTACATTCATGAACCTTGATTTAACTAAAATACAGTGGACAACACCACGTACGGGCCCGAAAGTCCGTAAGAAGGAGATTTTATGGGTATTACGAGTTGAGCGCCGCCAGGCCGCATGTACCGTTCGTCACTGGAGTGACTGAGGTTTGGCTGGCGCGCACCCGGAAGTTGACGCTGCACCGGAAGCACCATGGCGGGGCTAGCCACGGTCCGACGCCCGCTCCGTGTGACCTCCTCACATAACCGATTGGACACGTAGTGCTTTCCCGCTGCGAGTATTTCGGTCGTTCCCGTTACGTCCATTTTCACATTTCAGGCTGTTGCGTAATCTTGCTGCTGTTGTTGTCGCAACTGTTTAACGACTTCAGGGGATTAGGAACAGCTAGCACGCAGACTGCAAACAAGACATAAATTAAAACTGATCGATACATCCTTTTGACTATGTTTTGTTTTGTTAGCTTTACTTCGATAGCAGAACTCTAGTCTGGATCAATAAAACAGTTTCACCTAACAAAGAGACGCGCTGACATTGCACTTTACTGAAACACAGGGCGTCCCAAACCTTTAGTTGTATACAGTTTGATCAAAAGTATCGGAACATCCCCATGTAGTGCGGAATTGACCACCATACGCCACGAGAGGCGGACCCATCGGTAAAAAAGGAGGAGGGGTGCACCATGTCGTCATTAGAAAAGTAGGAACAGTAGAATGAATCGCTCAAGACAGCTGATTGACTTAGAACGTGGACAAGTCAGGGACTTTTCAGCCCTTCTACAGCTGCCCAAGTCGACTGGTGGTGCCATGGCTATGGAGCGGGAATGCAAAAATGGTTCAAATGGCTCTGAGCACTATGAGACTTAACTTCTAAGGTCATCATTCCCCTAGAACTTAGAACTACTTAAACCTAACTAACCTAAGGACATCACACACATCCATGCCCGAGGCAGGATTCGAACCTGCGACCGTAGCGGTCGCGCAGTTCCAGATTGTAGCGCCTAGAACCGCTTGGCCACTCCGGCCAGTGAAATGCAAAACCATAACCACAGTTAAGTCAAGATGATGCAACAGAAGGAACCACTTCTGAGTAACAAAGTGCTACCAGGAATCAGGCTATCTCAATCACTTTGCACGGAGAGTCAAAAATGGTGGGGTACAATGGTCGTGCAACTCATCATGAGCCACAAAATGCTAAGTGATGGTCTAGGAGCTGCGAAAAGCGACGCCACTGGACAGTGTGTGACTGGAAACGGGTGATTTGGAGTGATGAATGACGCTGTAGCCTGTGGCGATTCGATGGGGGGTTTTGCGCTTGTCGAAGCCTAGACACGGTTTACTGCTTCGTGTGTTGTCCCAACAGTGAAGTACAGACGAGGTGGTGTTACCATACAGGAACATTTTTCGTCGTTAGGGTGTAGTTCCCATTACTGCGCTCATGAAAACGCTAAATGAGGAAGAATGGGAACACATTTTACAGTTTTGTATACTGCGTACAGTAAAGGAACAGTTAATGTTAGGAAATTAGAATTATATTAGTATCTTCAGCTCCTAACGGGTGTTGATATATATCAACGGGGACAGGTGAGAATATGTGCCCCGAACCGGACTCGAACCCGGGATCTCATGCTTACATGGCAGACGCACTATCCATCTGAGCCACCGAGGGCACAGAGGATAGCGCGACTGCAGGGACTATCTTGCGCACGCCTCCCGCGAGACCCACATTCTCACCTTGTATGTCCAAACACTACATTCGAAAGAACAGGCACCATATCCGTATAGGTATATAGTTCTGACAACACCGGCCACGACCCTCTTCTTCTGTGCGGATGCACACATATTCCCCTAACTCTTACGGGACTTGGTAAGAATGACTTCTACGAGTAGTGAGTGTGTTGGGATGGGACATTACGAATGTAGTGCCCTCGGTGACCCAGAAGGATGCCGGCACGTTAACTCAGCCTGTTCGGTCAGAGGGTTAGCTGCCCTCTGTAATAAAAAAAACTGAGTTAATGGATCAACGACGAACTGAAATGGGTGTCTTGCGACGTCCGCCCTGAGCAGACACAAAAAACGAAGACGAACAAAATGAGATAAAAAATGGATAGAGCGACTGCCATGTAAGCAGGAGATCCTGGGTTCAAGTCCGGGTCGGGGTACACGTTTTCACCTGTCCGAAAGAACAGACACCATATCAATATAAGTAAATAGTTCGTATTAGGGCTATTGAGAAAATATCGATACGAAATTTCTCCTCAAAGTATCGATATTTATTGCCGGTATTTGTTTTCACCATATATCAATACCGAAATGACAATATCGAGTGCTGATATTTTTATTTTACATTATTTTTTTCGCAGATTCCTGGAAATATTTGAAACTGTAGTAGAACATAATTTTATTTTCACTGTGTGAAGTCTTACTTTTTGCGCTTTCATCACATCCATTCTCTCTCTTTGGCTGTGTGAAGCAAATACAGGTGGCACAAAGAAGAAGTACGTTTGCAGTGGGGGGGGGGGGGGGGAGGTGGTGTATTCCAATATGAAGAAATAGGACACCATTTGCGTTAAAGAACAATTTTTAACGCAACCAGTGTCCTATTTCTTCACATAAGCAATCTTCAAAAATAGTTGCTGAAAATGGTGAACAAAAATCTTCACCATGTAATTCTGGCGCTACAACTGCTAGTTAGCTGGCGTTTGCAGAAATGAAAAAACAGGAAAGTTGACATGAAGCGTACTGGACAAATCTGATATGAGATGAAAACGAACGACGGACCCATCGGATACCTTCTATTGTCCGACTTACATGTAGTTACCATTGTAACCGGTAGTTAAATTAAAATGACTGGAACTGTGAAAAATTGATTAACAAATAAGATTAGTTTCTTTTCATTCAGAAAGGGAGCAACGTCATTGTTCATGGTGGCGCGTGTTCTTCCCATTGCATCAGGCACGCATTTAAAAAGAATGCACTGGCTATTGGAATCCTTATCATTTACGAGCCATATTAATTTAATACCACTATTGGTTCTGTGGGACGAGTATTTGACAGAAGCGAGAGCAGCAGAGTCACAGTTCGGAGACAATGGCCAGATTACGCACATTTTGTCCTTGCTCAAAATGATCGCAAGTCACTGTTAAATTATCCACAAATAATCGCAGGGACGCGTTTTGCTTATAGTAGAATGAATTCAACGGAAGAAAGCGAATTGCATTCGGCAAACTGCGTCTCTTTACTACCATCAACTGAGCTCCCGGTTCCAGCTAGCTTTTCCTTAACAAATATTACAAAATCATAAATCCTGTAAAGGCGCTACAGTCTGGAACCGCACGACCGCTACGGTCGCAGGTTCGAATCCTGCCTCGGGCATGGATGTGTGTGATGTCCTTAGGTTAGTTACGTTTAAGTAGTTCTAAGTTCTAGGGGACTTATGACCACAGCAGTTGAGTCCCATAGTGCTCAGAGCCATTTGAACCATAAATCCTGTACCACTTTATAATTCCGAGGACAACATATCTTTTAAAATAAAACATGTATATAGCCCATTTTAATCTACACTTAATTGCAAATGAGAAGCTTATTCTAAGACACAGAGGCTTACATACATTACGTCTGCTGTGTTCAAAGGAGACAAACAAAATGATACAATTTGCTGAGGGGAGCCACGGTTCGCGATTACATTTTGACATCTCATATTTATTTGATTCATTTAAGCCACAGGCTGATTTCTCTGGTTTCTTTGATCTGAATTCACAAATGTTACACGTTTCAGTATGTTTTTCACAGACAAGATGGAACATTTCCTTAAAAAAGAACGCACATTCGCGCAAGAAAATCAGTTTGAATTGTTTCAATATTTAAAGGGAGATGACTTTGTTAAAATTCATGATGACATCTCCACCTGTCGTTTATTTTACATAATTCGCTACTAGTTTTGGTCAATGTCCATTATTAAGCTTAACTGACATAAAAGGTAGGATATTTATACCAAAGAAAAGTAATTTGATCTTTTAAGCTCATCATCGCAAGTAAAAAATTTCTCACAATAATAACTGTGTACGACAATTTTCGTCAAGAAGCAAGTCCACTTCGACAGTTAGTGAAACTTTCTTCAAGTATTACTGTAAGAGGTCCATGACTAAGGAATTTATTGCTAGCGCACTCGAGCAGATGTAATTTCGATGGATTGCTCACGCGCTGCCTGCGATATGTAAGGTATAAGAGAATCTCAGACCAGAGAGCGGTGCTGACTGCAGTAGGAACTGTATGGCAGTAGGAGTAAGTAGTAGCGAGCAGTCTGGTGTATCGAGTTGGCTGGGCCGGTCGTGGGGAGCGATGGCGGTGCCTGAGCGTTGTAGTATAAGGTAAAAGCAGCCTCGCGCATGTGTGGTATTGTTATATCAAGTCCCATGTAAATGTTTTTAAAAATCTCTTAATAATAATCTTTCTTATAAAAATTAACTTTTTGACAATCATTCATCTCAATTTAAAGAATTTACTAATTTCTCCGATCCATGGTCATCCCGATTATTGTAAAGAAAAATCAGTTGTTTCTTTTTATACATGACAAATGTATCGGCCAGCATTGCACTAGGCTGTGCCAGAAAAATTTCTTATAGGAGCAGATATATACGCGTTATCTGGGGACTTCATTGAGGTAAGAATTTTCAATTTATTCAGCATGATCTTTCAGGGCCATGACGCAGCACTGCTGACGTCCAAATTTACCAGTTTAGATTCACAGTCAGTTAATTATTGAAAGGTTATATATATGAGTCACATTTTTTATTGGAAAATTAGTCACGTTATTATTGCGAGGTTATGAAATATTAAACTGTTAGGTAGTTACACTGAATGTGAATGCTATACATAATTATTTTTTTACTGTGGGGAGGTTACAATACTTCATCATCCCCTCGAAGGCTTGAAGCTATTGTGCATCCAAATAGCCTTCAACGCTTCGATAAAACTTTATGAATGTCCATAAAATTGAGTTCAGACGATTAAATGTCTTTTGATTTCAATGTCTGATTATAGTTTGTAGCAGGTACGTTCGCTTTAAAGTATGTGGCATAGCTTTTACATACAAATGGAATGACTAGTTCTCTTATACATGTAAAAAGTAAAAATTTTAATTTACATAGCATACATAATTTCATTTTATAACTTGATACATACAGAATCATTGGCTTGGCAAGTAAAGAAATCTTTCTTTTTTTCTTTTTCGTTAAGAGTTCTTTCATTTGACTTCGTAACATACGAAGTGTAATTCGTCTATTTTGTTTGCTTTATGGAAATTTACACTTGAATTGCATTTTCTTTATACAGTGCTTTGTGCACTCGTTGAATGCAGACGGTAGACGCATGTACAATACACTGGCGATGGAATTTGGTTTCGTGCGGGTTTGTTGTTGTTTGACGCGCGACGACGGTAGGTGTGGCCGTGGCGCGGTGGAGTGGGAGTTGCCGCACCCCCCTCCATTCAGGCAGTTGGCGCTGGGACACTCCAGCACGTGACCGGATCAGCTGTCTCAGGCTACGTTGACAACTGACGATCGCGGCTAGTCGGGCGTTCTGTCGTAGTGTTGCCAGCTCCCTCCATCTACGTTCGAAATTAACTACGAAAAATAAATCAGCGGTGTTAATTATATGACAATGACTTTAAAGTGCTAAGTTGCCGCAAGTATCTCTGTCAAATTGACTACTCACGTAAAATGAGTTTCTTATTAATTTATGTGATCACGATACACAGGTACAGGATCTGATGCTGTACAGAGTTTCGAAGTTAGTGTAGGCTAGTGTGAGTGTTGTCAGCTAATCCAGTTCGTTTCGCTGCTACAGCAATTCATTACTCAACGTTTTCACTTTAAGGTAAACTTATTTCTGTGTGCACACGAGCGCTTTGTCCTAAATATATTATGGTGCGAATACAGACAAGTGATTTAAAATTCAAACACACGCTTAATGCCGCACTGTAACAATCAGTCCTCGTAGCAGAGCCCGGTTGTTGTCGGCGGTATCTTACGCAGACGACCCCTCACGGGTTTTCTTCGTGTGCATTGGCGCGAACGTTTTACAAGTTGTGTCCATGTTTGTAACATCCCGCCGATTCACAGGGTACTGTTTTCACCCGCGGCAGCAGGGCACACATGAGTAACTTTTAGTATATACATTCACTTCTTTTAGTTTCACTATATTTATTTCATATCTAGTAGCTTAGAAACGTTGCCAGCGTGATTCCGTCCATTGTTGCGTTGACTTGCAGAATGCCGTGTACCCCCACCATCATTGTCGTTTAATGCTTCGAGTCTTCTTGAATTAAATCATGAGAGCCTACAACTGATACAAAGTTTTCTACAGTATTTTCCGGTGCTTGGATGAGCTCTTCTCGAATACTGATCGCCAATTTACTTTTTAGTATTCCAATTACATCTTTATGTCCTATGACATTATCTCAATGGTGTGTTTTTCTTATACATTTTTAAAGTATTTCCTGAGACTCCCATGTTTTGGATTATAAGCCTCATGGTTGAATACTTCTCTCCGCAGACGCGCCTGAGTATGAGGTGGCCAATATCTAATCAAGAATGCCAGTTCAAATTCTTCAAAAGTTGAACGGGTTTCTGTTGTAGCAGCTGCCCACAACGTGGATTCGCCTTGCGTTTATGAGGCTGCGAACTGAATCTTTTGCCTTTCATTCCATATCTTAAACAACACTCCTTTAAAGCTGCGAATAAAAACTACTGGATGTGGAAATTTCTTCTTAGATTATATACTTGCAATTGCTGGTGCTTCAGAAGACTTTTCTAGAAGTGTGGGTGGAGCCGCTTCACAGACACAGCTACATCTACCACATGGGCTACTAGGTCCTAAATCATAAATAATGTACCACATAATAACTGCGGGAATAACATACTTTTTTAAAAAAAAACATAAATATAAACATATGACATTTCATACAAAAAAAATGGTTCAAATGGCTCTGAGCACTATGGGACTCAACTTCTGAGGTCATTAGTCCCCTAGAACTTAGAACTAGTTAAATCTAACTAACCTAAGGACATCACAAACATCCATGCCCGAGGCAGGATTCGAACCTGCGACCGTAGCGGTCTTGCGGTTCCAGACTGCAGCGCCTTTAACCGCACGGCCACTTCGGCCGGCTGACATTTCATACCTTCGATTCATTTCAGCCACAGGCTGATTTCTCCCTATCTTTGATCTAAATTCACAGTCACACACATTTTATTACATGTTACACAGAAAAGACGAAACACTTCCATAAAAAAAACATTCAGGCAATAAAATCACTTTGAATTATTTTTATATTTAAAAAGAGATGACTTTCTTCAATAATACTTCATGCTTTAGGTCTTTCCATTTCTGTTCTCAAATTGTGACTGATTAAGACAAATTTCATTAGCGCAAATATGTATTGTGACGGCGCAGTTAAAATGCCTAGCTCATTGAAGAGGTGCCTACACGATGCCCGTGGTTCAACATCACATATTAGTCTTATTGCTGGCATTTGTGCAGTCAGCACTTACTTTCTAAGTTATGAATAGGCCAGAAAAATTATTTCGTACATTATTGAGTGGGAATATGCAAAATATACCGGAAGGTTGATACATTTGTTTCCAAGATTAGCAATTACACGAATAGTAAACGTAGCCGAAGTTAATTGTTTGAGAAGCTCAGTAATATGCTTCTTTCAGTTCAAGATTTCATCAGTACGTATATCCAAACATTTGGGGCATTCTACTCTACTTAATGCCTTCTTCTCATGTGCTCTGACGACTGCTGGAAGGACTCTATTTCTTGTACAGAACTGAATGTAGAGTTTTATTTTTTTTAATTTAGGGAAAGTCCATTTTCAGAGACTCACTTAATAATTCTTTGGAATATATCATTTACTAACTCCTCTATTGCTGTCCCTCTAATGCGCTTTATCATAACACTTATATCGTCAGCAAAAATTAGGAATTTTGCTTGTTGAATGCTGAGTGGAAGGTCATTCATGTGTATAAGGGATCAGCATGGACCTAAAATTGAACCCTTTGTGATTTTACCCCAGTTACTAAAATTTTCTACATTTTCCACATTGCCTGCATTATTCAACAGAGCCTTTTTTATTATGTTTGTCTAGCACGATTGAAATCAGCTGTGTGAAAAGCCTTCGGTTTCATAAAACTTGAGATTTTTTAAAGAGATTATCATGATATACGAGATAGAAAGCCTCAGAGAGATCACAAAAAATACCAACTGGCGAGATATTATTATTTAAGTCTTGTACTATTTGATGAGTGCATGTATAAATAACATTGTCAGTCGAACAACCTTTCTGGAATTCAAACTGTGATATGCCAAGTAATCTGTTTCCGTGTAGGTGGACAACTACTCTTGAGTACATTACTTTTCGAATGTTTTGGAAAAAAATCTCAGTAAGGAAACTGGACGATAATTGTTTAAGCCTGTCTTGTCACATTTCTTATAAAGTGGCTTAACACCTACATATTTTAATGTGTCTGGAAAAATTACCTTTCTAAGTGATGCATCGCTAAGGACATTACTTATTAAGTTGGAACAACTTTTCAGTTTTCTGTTTGATATTCCATCAGTCTCACAAGAGCTTTTGTTTTTAGAATTTTTATAACTGTATGAATTTCATTGAATAAAACAATATTAATTGAGAGGACTTTGTTGTTTATATCGGATAGATTTGCTTAAGTCTAACTCAAAACACATCTACATGCTCTAAAATGAGAGAAAGGAAATAAAACTTTTCTTTACGTAACCTACTGTAGCAGGCTGCTTGCTTTTTCTGACGTCCTTGGTTTAACATTAAGTAGATGTATCTTATGCTTCAAATTCATGAGCTGTGTTGTGTAAGCCCATGGAAAAAATTTAAATGTTGCAAAAAAGAATGTGTTATACCATAGCGCCACGCCATAACAAGTGAGGCTGTGCTTAGTGCACGTTTTCTGACAAGTGGTGAGTGCACGTTCTCTGACCGGTCTCTTTAGACATTGCTGTCAGACATAACTTCAGCTTCATTACATTGAAGTTACAGTAAAAGCTGAATTCACCCAACTGCTGCTAAACAAAGAACTGGCGTAAGCAACATTAAACAGGCTGTTGCGATAGGTTAAGCTAGGATACGTTATATTCAGTTTTATCTTATAGCATGTAGATGCGTACTGGAAATAGCGGAGAAACATTTCTTTAAAATACGAGGGCCTTTCAGCACGTACTGCAACACGTTTTTTTCTGATTGATTTCTGGTTGATTTTATTTAGGATTCAAATTCACTATACCATTCCACACTCTTCTGGCTACATAACCTTATTTTTCAACGTAATGTGCCGGCCTTACGCCACCTTACCTGGAGGGCCTGTATGCCCACATGGTATCACTCTATTGATGGACGCCGGAGCCAACGTCTTACATATGACGATATGCAACAAAAATTGTCACGATCGGCCTTGCAACGTGTTAATAATTCCGCACAGATGGTCCTTTGTTGCTCTGTATGGTCGTCTGTGGGGCGGCGAAGAAGCCAGCGGATACACAGCTCTGAGTACCCAAACTGGTGGACGCGCGTGTCAGCACTACCAACAGAGACGTCCAGTGTGCAGCGCGGTGTTTGATTGTGATATCTGTCGATCAGCTTGAATGAGAGTGTCCGCACGTTCCAACATTGCATGAGTCACGCCTACGTGCGGCCGGCCGGCACTCGGGACATCGGACGCGTTTGCGCGACGTCGTTGCGATGATGAAGACACCTCGCCCAACGACTCCCCGTGCTTTTGCTCACTGCTAGGTCTCCCTAGTCATTCTGCTATGACCAATGAATATCTGAGGTGCTATACTTTTCCACCACAAAACACCTCCGTTACCGACGCTATTTTGAAGGCTACGTTCAGCGCCGCCAACCATCTGAACTTCATGAAGGTATAGGGGCTGAGACGGGAACATTTCGCGATGACTCACAATAAATTCCGCATTTCCACAACCGGAATTGGCAGAGACAGGATATGTGTTGTACAGAAATGAAACGTGGACGATAAGCAGTTCAGACACAAACATAATAGAAGATTTTTAAAGATAGTGCTACAGAAGCATTTTAAAGATTGAAATGTGTGGATCGTATTACTAACTAGGAAGTACTGAATCGAACTGAGGAAAAAAATATGTGGCAGAAGTTGACTAAAAAAGGAGATCGGTTGACAGGACAAATTCTGAGGTACCGAGGAATCGTCAGTCTGGTAATGGAGGGAAGTGTACGAGAGAGAGTAAAAATTGTACAAAGAAATCGATAAACGAATACAATAAACAGATTCTAATTGATGTAGATCGCAGTACTTGTGCATAGATAAAGAGGCTTTCAGAGGGTATACTAGCGTAGAGCACCGCATGAAACTAGTCTTCTGACAGAAAACCACAATAACAACAACAGCAATGTGGTTGATGTTGGACTTAAGCAATAAGGCAACATGTGATAGACGAAAGACCAAAATACATAGTGGTATTCCCATACAAGTAATAAAAAGAGATGAGGTAATAATGTTCTGCGAGTAGCTGCGACCACGAACATCCGGCAGGTAGTCGTGAAGTTTTAATGATAAATTCGAAATACAACTGTGAAATTAATCTTTTTGTTTCTTTGTAGCTACATATTTACAGTCATGGTTCGCACTGGACTAACAGCATTAACAGTTTGCCGTCCGCACGTCTCGTACAAATTTATTCGCTTGGCGCCGGCAGCGCCAAGTCGGATTACTTGGCTTGTCGCCGGCCGCTTGTCACGTTTCCTTTGATGACAAGCTTCAAACACATTGACTTTTGCGTGCTTTAACTTTCCGGAAATCCTCTATTTTGCCGCATTGTTACACAAACTCGAGTTTTCTTTTCAAGTAACTTCTCTCTGCAAGTTCTACACTGTTATAATAATTACCCATGCAGAGGTGATGCCACTTTCCATCAGAAGGTGTCAATAGTGCCATCACTGTTTTTACTGAAGGCTGTCCAGCGCCGGAATGTATCTTGAATGAAGAAATGTATCCCGTACTCGAATCACACAGCATCCGAATGAGTATGCCGTATTTCGTAATTTTCGGGGGACTGTAAACTTCAAAATTTAACCGTCCGCGCCACGGTATCATTCCTTCATCAATTGAGATGTTTTGACTTGGATTAAACGTTTCTTTAAACTTTCTGGAAACATAATCAATTACAAATTGCACTTTGACAAACCAGTCGGCATTATCCAATTTATTGTTGCTGTCGGAAAGATTTAAAAATGATAATATTTGTCTGAATCGGTTGCGGGACATCGTTTTGCGAAATATCGGTGTGCCTATCAACGGATTCGTTGACCAATAATCATTGATCCTTGCTTTTCTTAAAATTCCCATAAGGATAGCAACCCCAAACCATTTTCTAAGTTCGGGTCCCGTAGCGTCGACAAATTTGGCATTTTTTAAATCCAGTTTCCTTCTATTGCAATTTTGACTGTAGTACTTGTTGGTTTCGTTGCTAATATATTCAAATAGATCGTTCCCAATATATAATTGTACGATATCCTCGACGCTCTGTGTATCCCTGGGAAATATGTTTGCACCCGGGTCCTTCAGTTTTTTTATTGGTCCTCGGTAAATCAAAGTCTGACCACTGTGCACTGTCTTCTTCACCTGATTCAGCCGAATCAGTTGGCAACCGTAGCGTTCGCCGAAAGTATCTTGGACGTATTTCACCATCTTCCTACGATTCTGCTTCACTTTCATTTTTTTGATATCCAATGTCTTCTTCCCAACCGGCCAAGTCGTCCGGAACGTCAGGCATGCATCGTAATTAATCCTATTGTCTATTTCGTCCGCCATGATGAAAGGGCACAAGTACTTATAAAAACAAAACACTTGTTGACGTGTGTAACTTATTGTTACCCAAACAAAACACCAACAGAATGCAAAAGATACTAACGTGCTGTCGCCGGCCACTGAGCGATACTATGCACACGACACCACTGTGGTGTCGCCGGTCGTTGACCGCTATTTCGCGCACGACACCACTGTCGTGTCTTTGACCGCTATTTCGCGCACGACACCACTGTCGTGTCGCCGGACGGCATCGTGTTAATGTACCTCGATCGCCGCTAGACCAGTCGAAACGAAACTGCGCGACTCACCTGCACTTTGTTAACGAACTGCGCTACCTTGTTTTGACTACTCTAGCGGCGTGATACGGTACTGACAAGGAAAATTCCCCATCGAAACCCTCTCAGATTTAGCGGAAAGAGGGCCCAGTGGAAAGATTGTCAAAAACTGAGCACAAATGAAGCATGAAAACAGGAAGAAGGTGTACTGAACTGTGGAAAAAAGCAAAATAGCAACAGTGAATGGTCCAAGCTTAGCAAGTGCAGCACTGAGCGACGAAAAGAAGTAACGGCGTCGTGGTTAAGTGGCGACGGTGTCGGGCTGCAGAGCGGGCGACCCGCGTTCTTTTCTTTTTTTATTATTATTTTTTTCGCGTTTCGTTACGTTCAAATTTGTTTCTGTGTCGTGGTCTAACGTCCGTTTGCATAACGAGGTGTAAGGAAGGGACCTTATAATGAAAGTTGATTCTGCACAACTACTCTATTGGCAGCCTAAAGGAAGTGGCTTTCGAATGGGAACCGCAAAACTTTGATAACAAGGCAACAAGTCAACCGAATCCTGCACCGGAAAACACTTCAGGTGTCACACACACGGCATCAGTGGCAGCACGTGTGTCATATTATAGGACCTAATTTGTACGCCTAGTGAGTGAGTGAGATACGTCTCCTTGCCCGATTTAGGAGTTCGTAAGAATTTGAATGTGGTGACTCCCAACGAAATGATGAAGACATAATAGTTTGTCGCATAAGCTGGAACAAATGAACGCAACAGTTTCACAATCACACAGTTTCTTCAAAAATGTTTCAAACGGCTCTGAGTACTATGGCACTTAACTTCTAAGGTCATCAGTCCCCTAGAACTTAGAACTACTTAAACCTAACTAACCTAAGGACATCACACACATCCATGCCCAAAGCAGGATTCGAACCTGCGACCGAAGCGGTCGCGCGGTTCCAGACTGTAGCGCCTAGAACCGCTCGGCCACTCCGGCCGGCCACACAGTTTCTCTGTGCTTTGTCAAAGCATTTGATTTTAACGTTTTTGAACTTGCGTTCCGTTCTGGAAGTTTTGACTCTTTAATTTCTTTGTTATAAAGCTCTTGAGCTCCTTTGTTGGAACGTAATTCACATCCGTTTGTTTGTTGTTTTCATTTCTGTGAGACGTCGATATGGTATCTCGTCTGCTCTCACTATTCATTACGTTTACTTACGACAGTAATGTATTCTTACCACATGACTTATACCCTGTAACTAAAGTATAGTATGACTACCAAACACTTCAATAACCGGACGGACAGTTCATAAAGTTGTGAAAAAAAATACCACGAGGGGGATTAGAACGCAGCTCTCCAGCTTCACAGTCCAAAGTCGTGACCACTTAACCACGGATGTAATACTATAGTCACTCTTGCTGTTTAGCCTGCACCGTTCACTATTTCTATTTTTTTCCGTAGTTCATCACACCTTCTTCTTGTTTTCATAGTTGACCTCTGTTCAATTTTGGAGGGGCTTTCTACTGGGCCATCTTACCATTAAATCTGATGGGGTGCCATGAGGAGGCTTCCTTGTGGGACGCCGAGATTTCAGCGTGTACCAGGACTACCTGCTAGAAAAAGAAGAGAGAAAATTAATTACCTTTTTTGAGGTGAGAATTAAGACTTTACGGCTGATCCTCGTATAGTTTTACGTTATCGTCACAGTCACGGACAAACAACAGTCAATGTGGATTCCAGTTCTAGAGGAATATAATTTGGGTTATTTCAAATAATGAACTAATACTCAGAAACGAATATTAATTTTTTTATTTACGTAGACAAGGAGATTGACAAGTACACTAACCACCACAGTGCATTAGTGATACCCATGTTGTTACGACGCCTGGTTGGCCAAATGAGAGGCGTGAACAGTGTCACATGTCGAGTGGTCTCTGTTCAGTAGGAGGAGATGCCGCATACCCATGTAAGACAGCATTATTAGCACCTGAAAGAGCTTGAAAGCCGCCTCATTGTTGAACTCCATTTCGGCGGCTCTGAAGCTCCATGATGCTGTGAACGGACAGCAAAACGTAAGAAACGTCTAAAGGATAGACACTACCTGAAGGAATTGGCAGCTGACGCTCAACAAATATAGTGTGTTGCCAAAAATTAAAGACCCGTGATTATATACTTGAATATTACTTGGTAGTATTGGAACCATACCAGAAAGAACTCGTAGGTGAAGTAGAGAGGAGTTCCAAAGGAGAGCAGAGAGCTTCAGCACAGATTAGGTTAACAAGCTTGAAAGCAGCACAGAGATATTCATCCATTACTTTATATTACTTTATATACATTAATACTTGTTCCTTATATCATGAATACGACATTTCGTAGTGATGTGGAACGTGTCAGTTTAACATAAGTTTTATTTACACAATTACGAGATTTAATTAATTTCTTATTTTTACAGTTGCTACTTCATATCTAAAAATTCATCTGTTGAGTAGAAGGAGCTGTCATTCAGAAAGTCTTTTAATTTGTTTTTAAATTTTGGTTGGCTATCGGTCAGCGTAATGCTATTTGGCATATGACCAAAGATTTGTGTGGCAGCATAATTCACCCCTTTCTGTGGCAAAGTCAGATTTTACCTAGAATAATGAGGATCATCATTTCTTCTAGTATTGTAGCTATGCACTTCGCTATTATTTTTGAGCTTGGATGGATTGTTAATAACAAATCTCATAAGTGAATATATGTATTGCGAAGGTACTGTGAATATCCCGAGCTCCTTAAATAGATGCCTGCAAGATAATATTGGGTGAACTCCAACTGTTATTCTGATTGCATGCTTTAGTGCAATGAATACTTTCTTAATGATTAATTACTCAAAAATATGATGCCATACGAAAGAAGTGAATGAAAATAGGCATACTAGGCTAACTTACTGATATATTTGTCACCAAAATTTGCAATAACCCAAATAGCATAAGTAGCTGAACCTGACCATTTTAGCAGATCATCAATGTGTTTCTTCCAATTCAATTTCTCATCAATGCACACGCCCAGAAATTTTGAATATTCTGCCTTAACAACAGTTGAAAGTCTACATTTATCACTTGTGTTAAGCCATTTACTGTACAGAATTGTATATGCTACTTTCTTTTCAAAATTTAGTGAGAGTCCATTTGCAGAGAACCACTAAATAGCTTCCTGAAAGACATTATTTGCAATTTCCTCCGCTGATTCTTGTTTGTTGGGTGTGATTACTATAATTGTGCCATCAGCAAAAAAAACTAGCTTTGCATCTTCATGAATACAGAGTGGCAAGTCATTAATATAACTAAGAAGCGTCAGGGACCCAAGACTGAACCCTGTGGGACACCATTCTTGATATCTCCCCAGTTAGATGCCTCTGCTGATTTTTGGAAACTATCTGTACCATTAATTTACACTTTATGCATTCTCCCAGTTAAATATGAATTAAACCATTTGTGCTCTGTCCCAGTTATACCACAATACTTAAGCTTACCTAAAAGAATTTCAAGATTCACGCAGTCAAAAGCCTTTGAGAGATCACAAAATATCCCAATGGATGATGTTCAGTTACTAAAAGCATTTAATATTTGATCAGCGAAGGCATACAATACTTCATTTTCACAAATATATGATGCTGCTGTTGAAAACACTACTTTTTTAAGCATTTTGGATAAAATTGTCACAAGTGAGATTGTTAGCATCAGTGACAGACATTACATGAGAAGCACTGTGCATCACGGTGAAGTTTGCTGTTAAAATTCTGTCAACCTACTATCCTTGATGACTCATCCAATATAAAGCTACTTCGTTCGTATATATCGCTAAATTACCGTGTAGGTAGACTTATGGAGATTCGAGTTCACACGAAAACTTGAAAATAATCAATCTTTCTGCTCACTGTTCGCTACTGGAACAAAAAAGGAGGGAGGGTTCAAATGGCTCTGAGCACTATGGGACTTAACTTCTGAGGTCATCAGTCCCCTAGAATTTAGAACTACTTAAACCTAACTAACCTAAGGACATCACACATATCCATGGCCGAGGCAGGATTCGAACCTGCGACCGTAGCGGTCGCGCTTACCCAAACTGAAGGGCCTAGAATCGCTCGGCCACACCGGCCGGAAAGGAGGGAGGGGGAAGGGGGAAATAACAGTGGTACGAACAGTACCCTCCGCCACAAGGTGGCTTGAGGAGTACGTATGTATATATAGATTCAGATAAGGCTATTGCTAAGTGGCTCCTTGACCGAGGGGTGGTTTAAGACCCAAGCGACACAAGTAGCCACATGGGGAGCCCAACTGGAAGGCAGCCAGGGCCGCTCACGTATAACATGGCGTAAACAATGAGCATCCGAGGGAGTAGCGAAAACTGAGTGAAATTGTAAGAGGGGAGGGGGGGACAGAGGCGCCAAATTATAAGTAGATATTGTGAGAAAAATGTTCTCGAACCGGCTCTGGCTTGACCTGGACCGTGATCACATTTGTGACGGTTTCCACTGACTGGTTTATCGATGGAGGAACAATTTGACAACCATAGTGAATTTGTGGAAAAGTAATACGTACCAGTAATTTCTGGGAACATTCCTTTTGCAAAAAAGCTGTTTTTTATTACTTTAAAATGAACATGAATAGTCACTATCGCAATACATTTTATTCTTTTTTTATTGAGGTTACCGGTTTCGGTTTCTTTTAGAACATCTTCAGACCTCATACCATGACGGTTGGTAGTGGCGGTGAACGGAGGAGGCGTTACGACTCGACGAACGCTAACTCCGCAGCAGCATAGCAGTTAGCGGTCGTGCAGTCGTAACGCCTTCTCTCTTCGCCGCCACCATCCACCGCCACGGTATGAAGTCTGAAGATGGTCTGAAGCAGACCGAAACCATTAACCTCACCAAAAAAAGTTTCTTTCGGTGGAGATTGTTTGTGTTCATTTGAAAGTAATATGTACCAGTGCCTCATTAAGATTGTTTGTGTTCATTTGAAAGTAATATGTACCAGTGTCTCATTAACGTTTTGTACCTCTTGGCTCCTCAATAAACTTTTTTTTGCAGAGGACTTCTCACAATACTTCTCACAATGCTGTGATAGTGCCACGCAAAACAAGTGGTGCAAGCCCCTCTATGAAAAATACGACCACACCATAACACCACCGCCTCCGAATTTAATTGTGGGCACTACACACGCTGGCAGATGACTTTCGCCGGGCATTCGCTATACACACACCCTGCCATCCGATCGCCACATCGTGTGTCGTGATTCGTCACTGCACACAACGTTTTCCACTGTTCAATCGTCCAATTTTTACGCTCCTTACAACAAGCAAGGCGTCGTTTGGCATTTACCGGCGTGATGTGTGGCTTATGAGCAGCCGCTCGACCGTGAAATCCAAGTTTTCTCACCTCTCGCCTAACTGTCTTATTACTTGCAGTGGATCCTGATGCAATTTGGAATTCCTGCCTATTACACATTACGACCCTCTGTCAGTCAACAGACGAGGTCGGCCCGTACGCTTTTGTGCAGTACGTGTCCTTTCACGTTTCCACTTCCCTATTACATCGGAAACAGTGGACCTAGGGATGTTTAGTATTGTGGAAATCTCGCATACAGACGTATGACACAAGTTACATCCAATCACCTGACCAAGTTCGAAGTTCGTGAGTTAAGTGGAGTGCCCCATTCTGCTGTCTCACGATGTCTAATGACTACGGAGGTCGCTAATATGGATTACCTGGCAGTGGGTGGCAGCACAATGCACCTAATATGAAAAACGTATGTTTTTGTTGGTGTCCGTATACTTTTGATCACATTGTGTACCGGTGGTTCACTTTCCGTAATATCCACCGATTTGCCAAAACATTACGGGGACTACCTAGCGCGCCACTGAATGCTGCGTTGTGGCGATTCGGCCTCCTGAAGCGGCAATAAAATTACACAAATACGATGGAGAACCTTTCTAGTGACGATACGGTCGAAAGATGGGGAAATACTGTGGCATAAGGGACTTTGACAAAGGGCAGATTATTATGACCTGGCGCTTGGGAACAATCTACCCGGAAATGGTGTTGCTGGTCGATTGCTCGCAAGTTACACTCGAGAGCATCTGTGGAACGTGATTGAAAGGTAGTGAAACCACGCGAAGGCGACAAGGTGTTGACAGATACTGGAGGATGGACACTTTCACGCTCTGCAAAGCAGAATGGGCGGCCATCTGTGGCAGACGTGACGACAGACTACAACGTTAGTGTAGGAACAAGTGTTGGCTAGCTCACCAGCCGCTCTGACGCATTCCTCAACAAGATGTTCGGCAGCAGACGAGCCCCTACGTCTTCCCATGTTGACCCAAAGATATCGTCCGTTACGACTGCAGTTAACGCAGGCTTACGTAGATTAGTCCCTGGATGAATTCAAACGTTTCGCCTGGTCCGATGAATCACGTTTTTTGTTACACGCAGGTGAAGGTCCTGTCGTGATCTGCAGCCATGCAGACGAACAGCTGCTCGAAATATGAATCGCGCCTCGGATGCAGGCCAGTTGGGGCTTTATTATTGGATAGTACGCTACTGGCCATTAAAATTGCTACACCACGGAGATGACGTGCTGCCGACGCGAAATTTAACCGACAGGAAGAAGATGTTGTGATATGCAAATGATTAGCCTTTCAGAGCATTCACACAAGGTTGGCGCCGGTGGCGACACCTACAACGTGCTGACATAAGGAAAGTTTCCAAACGATTCCTCATACACAAACAGCAGTTGACTGGCGTTGCCTGGTGAAACGTTGTTGTGGTACCTCGTGTAAGGAGGAGAAATGCATACCATCACGTTTCCGACTTTGATAAAGGTCGGATGTAGGCTATCGCGATTGCGGTTTATCGTATCGCGACATTGCTGCTCGCGTTGGTCGAGATCCAATGACTGTTAGCAGAATATGGATTCGGTGGGTTCAGGAGGGTAGTACGGAACGCCGTGCTGGATCCCAAAGGCTTCGTATCACTAGCAGTCGAGATGACAGGCATCTTATCCGCAAGGCTGTAACAGATCGTGCAGCCACGTCTCGATCCCCGAGTCAACAGATGGGGACGTTTGCAAGACAACAACCATC
The DNA here is from genome assembly GCF_021461385.2 of Schistocerca piceifrons. NCBI lineage: Eukaryota > Metazoa > Arthropoda > Insecta > Orthoptera > Acrididae > Schistocerca > Schistocerca piceifrons. The sequence continues at coordinate 1,145,536,432 of NC_060138.1, forward strand.
TGCACGAACAGTTCGACGACGTTTGCAGCAGCATGGACTATCAGCTCGGAGATCATGGCTGCGGTTACCCTTGACGCTGCATCACATACAGGAGCGCCTGCGATGGTGTACTCAACGACGAACCTGAGTGCACGAATGGCAAAACGTCATTTTTTCGGATGAAACCAGGTTCTGTTTACAGCATCATGATGGTCGCATCCGTGTTTGGCGACGTCGCCGTAAACGCACATTGGAAGCGTGTATTCGTCAACGCCAAACTGGCGTATCACTCGGCGTGATGGTATAGGGTACCATTGGTTACACGTCTCGGTCACCTCTTGTTCGCATTGACGGCACTTTGAACAGTGGACGTTACATTTCAGATGTGTTACGACCCGTGTCTCTACCCTTCATTCGATCCCTGCGAAACCCTACATCTCAGCAGGATAATGGTTCAAATGGCTCGGAGCACTATGGGACTCAACTGCTGTGGTTATCAGTCCCCTAGAACTTAGAACTACTTGAACCTAACTAACCTAAGGACATCACACACATCCGTAGCAGTCGCACGGTTCCGGACTGCGCGCCTAGAACCGCGAGACCACCGCGGCCGGCCCAGCAGGATAATGCACGACTGCATGTTGCAGGTCCTGTACGGGCCTTTCCGGATACAGAAAATGTTCGACTGCTGCCCTGGCCAGCACATTCTCCAGATCTCTCACCAATTGAAAACGTCTGGTCAATGGTGGCCGAGCAACTGGCTCGTCACATTACGCTAGTCACTATTCTTGATTAACTGTGGTATCGTGTTGTAGCTGCATGGGTAGCTGTACCTGTCCACGCTATCCAAGCTCTGTTTGACTCAATTCCCAGGCGTATCAAGGCCGTTATTACGGCCAGAGGTGGTTGTTCTGGGTACTGATTTCTCAGGATCTATGCACCCAAATTGCGTGAAAATGTAATCACATGTCAGTTCTAGTATAATATATTTGTCCAATGAATACCCGTTTATCATCTGCATTTCTTCTTGGTGTAGCAATTTTAATGGCCAGGAGTGTATTATGTTACGGGGATATTCACCTGCGCTTCCATGAGACCGGGAGGTAAAAATCGAAGGTGTCCTGGTTTTGGCATCACGCCAATAGAAGCCATGTATATTGTTCTGGGGACTTGCGCCATCGATGTCACTAGCCCACACAGAGCGGCGGAATACAGCCTGAAGAGCGGCAGTCACGACAAGATTCGAGAAACGACGGGGGAAAACATTGTACACAAGCGTCAATTAAACGGCCGGCGCCTTGACACACGGCCACGGGAGTGGGGAGCGACCGGCAAAGGCCGCCGCGTTTTCTCCTTCTTCCACAATACACGGAAACGGCTGAAGATCAAGCATGCGGATCCAAGCCGCTGCATGTTCCACGTTTTGACCGGCCACGGGCCGTACTCAGCACGTTTGATGCGCGTGGGTCTTAGAGTGCCAACTGTTAATACCACCACAAAATTTGCAAATCATCTCTTACCTGTCTTTCTGTTACTTTCTTTTAAATTTCTAATCAGTATATATATTAAAAACTTGAGTCTACAGTGTATGTGGCGCTAAAACTCTGAAACGAATCGCGGTACTATCAAAAGAGTTATATGGTGTGATAGCCCGCTATCTTCCATCCATGAAGAAGGTTCCCGTTTCTACCTGAAGGCCAAGCTTTTGAAGATACAGGGGCTGGGAAGTTTCGCCCTCTGTAAATTTCTAGAACATTCCATAATATTCGAGAGTATTGGAGAACATTGCAGAACATTCGAATGTATTCGCGAGTATTCCACAACATTCCAGAATATTCCGGAACGTTCCACAATGATCCTGGATGTTCTGGAACGTTCGGGAACATTCCGGAACGTCTCAGATTATTGTGAAACATTCCAGAACGCTCTCGAAGTTGTGGAATGTTCTAGGACATTATGGACCATTAGAAGTCTTTTTGTTATATTCTGGAATTCTCCACTGGTGGGGCTATCCACTTGTAGGGGTACATAAAGCAAGACCAGTCGTGGGTTCGAACGTCAGTTTCATATCCATGACGAAGGGAACAGGGAAGTGATACATTGACTGAATATAAATCGAAAATAAGGTGGGAAAAGCGTGTAAAGTGTACTTAGTGTATTTGTTAGTAAAACGTTCATTTGATTTATGGTTTAGACCATGCCCAAACGTTAAAGAGGAGGAGATCGTACCAGTTCTGAAGCAAAACGGCGAAAACATAAAGAACAGCGGAAAAACGAAACAGACGAAGAACGCAAAGCGCGCTTAAGTCCCAACGAACGTCGTTGGACACTGAGCACCGTGAGAAGCACAGCAACCGCAAAGCAACGAACTGAACCGATTGAAGAATCAGTAATTCTGACACAATGTTATAATACAAGATTGTGAACTCAAGCCAATGAAAGGTGGCTACACTGAGCCACAGCGCCAGAGATTGCGCCAAAGAGTATTATTCAGCCGCCTCCACTGGCAGTGCTTGTCGAGGACTCGTAGTAGTCAGTTCTTGTTGAGATGTGCTAGTGGAGAGTGCTTGTCGAGAACTCGTAGTAGAGAGTGCTTGTTGCGAACTCGTAGGGAGTGCTTGTCGAGATGTCGTAGTAGTGAGTGCTTGTTCCATGTTTTATGCAGTTATTTGATGGGTTAGATAGCAGATGTTGTTCTAATGGAGATGTTGTAATGATCAGAGTGTTTTTCGTCAATATATATGAAGGTAACAAAACTCCTTTTCTTTTCTTTCTCATTATTTCAGTGTCCTGAATAATGCGTCATTACAGTTCAGTCAACAAAGCATCTGGCTTGTGTTCTTGTATTAGAGTGTAATTCTGGTTTTCTTGCACATCTTCATTAGAACAACATCTGCTATCTAGCCCATCAAATAACTGCATAAAACATGGAACAAGCACTCACTACTACGACATCTCGACAAGCACTCCCTACGAGTTCTCAACAAGCACTCTCTACTACGAGTTCTCGACAAGCACTCTCCACTAGCACATCTCAACAAGAACTGACTACTACGAGTCCTCGACAAGCACTGCCAGTGGAGGCGGCTGAATAATACTCTTTGGCGCAATCTCTGGCGCTGTGGCTCAGTGTAGCCACCTTTCACCAATCACGAAAATGTCACCCTACCAGAAGCGCGGACGAGGACGAGTAAACACTACAACCTAACAAATGAAGTATTCCACTGTACTACGACCCGACGAAAGAATATAACAAACACACATATGTCGTAATCGGAAAAAGGAATAACATCTGCCAATTTTGCAGCGTGAAAAAAATTCAGTAGAGAAACCCCAGGATTCTGCTGCATGAAACGCACAATAAGATTACCATCACTGAAAGCACCTCCGCAGGAATTTTTACGTTACATGGCCGAGGAAACTCTAGAAAACTTTCTGAAACTTTCTTCAAAGTATAAAAGTGTACAGCGCCTGCTTAGAACTGATTTCTTCCAGTGTCACTTCGATCAACACTAACAGATATAAACTCGATTATGTTTTTCCCACCAAAGGACAAATCTGTCACAACATGGGATCATTACTACCATTACCCAACGAAGGTCATAAATTTCTGAAAGTACATTTCATCGGAAATGAAGAAAATGAAATGGATCAATGATGCACTGAGATGAGAAGTACTCCAAGATCTACTGAGGTTCTTAGACAAATACAATCGACTGATTCAAATATTCAAGGGTGGTCGTCAAACAGCTAACGAATAACATCATCGAAGCCGAACCTATGACTGGATAGTACAAAGGACACTCCTTGAGCGCAGACGGGTACCTCAACTGATACACAGATCAAAAAAAGTTTTGCATCACTCCGGTTCCAGAACTCCTGAAGATAGACGTTGACTGTGGATATTGTAGCAAAGACACAGTCCATTTGACTGTTCAGAGATGTCACTAAACCCGCCCAAAGATGTAAACAACTTTGCATGAGCAGCGCCTATTAGACGGAGGGGTCCGACAGCCGATTAGTTCCAGTCATTCTACCAGGAAGGAGGTACACGGCTCGTGTTGTCTGTAGTTCAACCACTGTCAATACCGCGGTTAGATCGCGTCCGCATTGTTACTTTGTGCCAGGAAGGGCTCTCAACAAGGGAAGTCTCCAGACGTCTCGGAGTAAACGAAAGCGATGTTGTTCGCACATGGAGATTCAGAGAGAGACAGGAAATGTCGATAACATGCCTCTCTCAGGCCGCCCAAGGGCTACTACCGCAGTAGATGACCGCTACCTACGGATTATGGCTCGGAGAAACCCTGACACCAACGCTGCCATGTTGAATAATGCCTTTCGTGGATCCACAGGAAGGCATGTTACGACACAAACTATGCGTAATACGCTGCGTGATGCGCAACTTAACTCCCGACGGCCATGGGAGGTCCATCTTTGCAGCCACGACACCATGCAGCGAGCTACAGATGGGTCCAACAACAAACCGAATGGACCGCTCAGGTTGGCATAACGTTCTCGTCACCGATGAGTGTCGCGTATGTCTTCAACCAGACAATCGTCGGAGACGTGTTTGGAGGAAACCCGGTGAGGCTGAACGCCTTGGACACACTGTCCAGCAAGCGCAGCAAGGTGGAGATTCCCTGCTGTTTTGGAGTGGTTCAAAAATGGCTCTAAGAACTATAGGACTTAACATCTGAGGTCATCAGTCCCCTAGACTTAGAACTACGTAAACCTAACTAACCTAAGGACATCACACAAGTCCATACCCGAGGCAGGATTCGAACCTGCGACCGTAGTAGCAGCGCGGTTCCGGACTGAAGCGCCTAGAACCACTCGGCCACACCGGCCGGCTTTTTGGGGTGGCATGGAAGGAGCCGTAATGGCTGTACGATACGTGAATGCCATCCTCCGAACGATAGTGCAACCATATCGGCAACATATTGACGAGGCATTCGTGTTCATGGACGACAATTCGCGCCCACATCGTGCACATTTTGTGAATGACTTCCTTCAGGATAAAGACATCACTCGACTAGAGTGGCCAGCATGATCTCCAGACATGAACCCCATCGAACATGCCTGGGATAGACTGAAATGTGCTGTTTATGGACGACGTGACCCAACAACCACTCTGAGGGATCTACGCCGAATCGCCGTTGAGGAGTGGGACAATCTAGACTAACAGTGCCTTGATGAACTTGTGGATAGCATGCCACGACGAATACAGGCATGCATCAACGCAAGAGGACGTACTACTGGGTATTAGAGGTATAGGTGTGTACGCTAGTCTGGACCACCATCTATGAAGGTACAACATGCAATGTGTGGTGTTCATGAGCAATAAAAATGGCGGAAATGATGTTTATGTTGATCTCAGTTCCAATTTTCTGTACAGATTCCGGAACTCTCGGAACCGAGGTGTTTTTGATGTATGTATTTACTATTTTAACACAGCGCTTCCTACAACTACACTGAGGTGACAAAAAGTCGTGGGGTAGCGATATGCTCATATACAGCTGGCGGTAGTGCATTGGCGAAGTTGGTATTTGCGCTGATGTGATCCTTGTGAAAACGTGGGCGACGTGATTACGGCCGCAAGACGGCAATTAACGGACTTTGAACGCGGAATAATACTAGGACCTAGACGCATAGGACACTCCATTTCGGAAATCGTTAGGTGATTCAGTATTCTGAGATCTACAGTGTCAAGAGCGTGCCGAGAATACCGAAGTTCAGGCATTACCTCTCACCACGGATAACGTAGTGGCCGACGGCCTTCACTTAACGACAGAGAGCAACGGCGTTTGCATAGAGTTGTCAGTGCTAAAAAACAAGCGACACTGCGCGAAATGACCGCAGAAATCAGCGTGGGACGTACAAATAACGTATCCGTTAGGACAGTGCGACGGAATTTGGCGTTAACGCACTATGGCAACAGACGACCGACGCGAGTGCCTTTGATAACAGCGCGATTTCGCCTGCAGCGGCTTTCGTGGGCTCGTGACCATATACGAGGTGCATTCAAGTTCTAAGGCCTCCGATTTTTTTCTCTGGACTGGAAAGAGATAGAAACATGTGCATTGTTTTAAAATGAGGCCGCGTTCATTGTCAATACGTCCCAGAGATGGCAGCACCGTACGGCAGATGGAATTTTACCGCCAGCGGCGAGAATGAGAACTGTTTTAAATACTTAAAATGGCGACGTTTTCCTTACTTGAACAGTGTGCAATCATTCGTTTTCTGAATTTGCGTGGTGTGAAACCAATTGAAATTCGTCGACAGTTGAAGGAGACATGTGGTGATGGAGTTATGGATGTGTCCAAAGTGCGTTCGTGGGTGCGACAGTTTAATGAAGGCAGAACATCGTGTGACAACAAACCAAAACAACCTCGGGCTCGCACAAGCCAGTCTGACGACATGATCGAGAAAGTGGAGAGAATTGTTTTGGGGAATCGCCGAATGACTGTTGAACAGATCGCCTCCAGAGTTGCCATTTCTGTGGGTTCTGTGCACACAATCCTGCATGACGACCTGAAAATGCGAAAAGTGTCATCCAGGTGGGTGCCACGAATGGTGACGGACGACCACATGGCTGCCCGTGTGGCATGTTGCCAAGCAATGTTGACGTGCAACGACGGCATGAATGGGACTTTCTTTTCATCGGTTGTGACAATGAATGAGACATGGATGCCATTTTTCAATCCAGAAACAAAGCGCCAGTCAGCTCAATGGAAGCACACAGATTCACCGCCACCAAAAAAATTTCGGGTAACCGCCGGTGCTGAAAAAAATGATGGTGTCCATGTTCTGGGACAGTGAGGGCGTAATCCTTACCCATTGCGTTCAAAAGGGCACTACGGTAACAGGTGCATCCTACGAAAATGTTTTAAAGAACAAATTCCTTCCTGCACTGCAACAAAAACGTCCGGGAAGGGCTGCGCGTGTGCTGTTTCACCAAGACAACGCACCCGCACATTGAGCTAAAGTTACGCGACAGTTTCTTCATGATAACAACTTTGAAGTGATTCCTCATGCTCCCTACTCACCTGACCTGGCTCCTAGTGACTTTTGGCTTTTTCCAACAATGAAAGACACTCTCCGTGGCCGCACATTCACCAGCCGTGCTGCTATTGCCTCAGCGATTTTCCAGTGGTCAAAACAGACTCCTAAAGAAGCCTTCGCCGCTGCCATGGAATCATGGCGTCAGCGTTGTGAAAAATGTGTACGTCTGCAGGGCGATCACGTCGAGAAGTAACGCGAGTTTCATCGATTTCGGGTGAGTAGTTAATTAGAAAAAAAATCGGAGGCCTTAGAACTTGAATGCACCTCGTAGGTTGGACCCTAGACGACTAGGTAATCGTCGTGGACTGGTCAGATGAGTCCGGATGTTAGTTGGTAAGAACTGATGATACGGTTGAGAGGGGCACAGACCCCGTGAAGTCACGGACCCAAGCTGTCAACAAGGCACTCTGCAAGATGGTGGTAACTCCCCTGGGTCCCCTGGTCCAACTGAACCAATCATTGAGTGGAAATGATTATGTTTGACTACTTGGAGGCCATTTGCGACTTAGTCATTGACTTCATGTTCCCAAACAACGTTGGAATTTTTGCAGATGACATAGTTTGCTACTGGTTTGAAAAACATTATGGACAAATCGAACGAATGATTTGGCCACCCAGAGCACTTGACCTGAGTCCCATCGAACATTCATGGGACCTAAGCGAGACGTTATTTCGAGCACAGAATCCTGTACTGGCAACGCAGTCGCAATTATGGCCGACTGTAGTGCCAGCTCGATGCAGTCAAGGACTGTGCGGCTGGTCCCGGCGGAGGTTCGAGTCCTCCCTCGGGCATGGGTGTATGTGTTTGTCCTTAGGACAATTTAGATTAAGTAATGTGTAAGCTTAGGGACTGATGACCTTAGCAGTTGAGGTCCCATAAGATCTCACATAAACACACACACACACACACACACACACACACACACACACATTTTTTTGTAGTGCCAGCAGATCTCAGTATTTCTGCAGGGGATTTCCAACGACTTGTTGAGTCCACGCCACGTCGATTTGCTGCACTACGCTGTTCAAAAGGAAGGTCTGACACGATATTAGGATGTACCCCAGGACTTTCTTCGCCTTAGTGCACAATCGTATTAGTATCCCTCTACTGAGCGCTTTCAGATGCTTTTCTATCCCGTTGCCACTTATTTCGATGTCAGCCTTTTTGCCGTTCGTGCGGCGAGCTAAATGACGTACAGCAGTCCGATCTTCTTCTGACCGAGCAAGGTGGCGCAGCGGTTAGCAAACTGGACTTGTATTCACGAGGTCGACGGTTGAAACTCGCGTCCGGCTGTGCTGTTTAAGGTTTTCCACGATTTCCCTAAATTGATTGAGGTAAATGCCGGCATGGTTCCTGTGAAAGGGCACTGCCGACTTCCTTCCCCAGCCTTCCATAACTCAATGGGACCGATGACCTCGCTGTTTGTCGGCCGGGGTGACCGAGCGGTTCTAGGCGCTACAGTCTGCAACCGCGCGACCGCTACAGTCGCAGGTTCGAATTCTGCCTCGGGCATGGATGTGTGTGATGTCCTTAGGTTAGTCAGCTTTAAGGGGGGTTGGACGTCAAACAGGCCGACTTCGACAAGGAGAGGCACGACAGGACATTTTAATTTGCACTGTCTATACTTTTACAAATAAATTCATAAAACTTTGTCAGCATGACCAGGAAGGATTCAGAATTCACACTCATACCAGTGGAAGTTCGAAAACATAACGTAATAATTTTCTTTACATGTGAAATTTCATTATTTTTTTCACTTACTAATGGAGAGCATTTGTTTCTATAGGTACACTTTTCTTCATAAGCAAGAGAGATTCTTCGATGAATTTTGCACAGCTTACAAACCATACTTACAGGTGTATGAAACTCTAGAATTTATGTAATCTATGGAAAAATGAATGGGCTCTTACGTTTTAAACTTCGTGTTTAGAGAAAACTCGAATTTTATAGTTAATTATCGCAATTTTTACCACAGGTTTTAACAGACTTCGGAAATTCTAGAGTTTCATACACCTGTAAGTATGGTTTGTATGCTGTGCAAAATTCATCGAAGAATCTCTCTTACTTATGAAGAAAAGTGTACCTACAGCAAACAAATGCAGCCAATACCAAGTGAAAAAATGATGAAATTTCACATGTAAAAAAAATTTGTTGTGTTATGTTTTTGCACTTCCACTGGTTTGAGTGTGAATCCTGAATCCTTCCTGGTCATGCTAACAAAGTTTTATGAAGTTATTTACAAAAGGATAAACAGTGCAAATTAAAATGTCCTGTGGTGCCTCTCCTGCTCCAAGTCGGGACGTTTCACGACCTACCTCCCTTAAGTAGTTCTAAGTTCTAAAAATGGTTCAAATGGCTCTGAGCACTATGGGACTTAACATCTGAGGTCATCGGTCCCCTAGAACTTAGAGCTACTTAAACCTAACTAACCTAAGGACATCACACACATCCATGCCGGAGGCAGGATTGGAACCTACGACCGTAGCAGACTGTAGCGTCTAGAACCGCTCTGCCACTCCGGCCGGCTCTACGTTCTAGGCGACTGATGACCTGAGAAGTAAAGTCCCACAGTGCTCAGAGCCATTTGAACCATTTTTTGAACCTCGCTGTTCGGTCCCCTCCCCCGAATCATCCAACCAAGCAACCTTCTACTATGAACCATTTTTGGGAAAAGATGTTTAGTATTTCGGCCTTTTACTGTCTTCCACGGTCTCAGCGCCATTATCGTCACGTAGTGTCTGAACAGATGACTTCGACCATTTAGTGATTCAACAAAAGACAAAAATTTCTTAGGGCTTTCTGTTGAGTCGCTTTCGAATGCTTTCAAAGCTTCACGCATGGTTCTCCTATCACTAATTATGGCTTTTGGCTGTCTCTGAGGCTTTGGCTACGTTTCATCTACATACATACTCCGCAATCCACCATACGGTGCATGGCGGAGGGTACCTCGTACCACAACTAGCATCTTCTCTTCCTGTTCCATTCCCAAACAGAACGAGGGAGTAATGAACGCCTATATGCCTCTGTACGAACCCTAATCTATCTTATCTTATCTTGGTGGTCTTTCCGCGAAATGTAAGTTGGCAGCAGTAAAACAGTACTGCAGTCAGCCTCAAATGCTGGTTCTCTAAATTTCCTCAGTAGCGATTCACCGAAAGAACGCCTCCTTTCCTCTAGAGACTCCCACCCGAGTTCCTGAAGCATTTCCGTAACACTCGCGTGATGATCAAACCTACCAGTAACAAATCTAGCAGCCCGCCTCTGAATTGCTTCTATGTCCTCCCTCAATCCGACCTGATAGGGATCCCAAACGCGCGAGCAATACTCAAGAATAGGTCGTATTAGTGTTTTATAAGCGGTCTCCTTTACAGATGCACCACATCTTCCCAAAATTCTACCTATGAACCGAAGACGACTATCCGCCCTCCCCACAACTGCCATTACATGCTTGTCCCACTTCATATCGCTCTGCAATGTTATTGTTGTTGTTGTTGTTGTTGTGGTCTTCAGTCCTGAGACTGGTT